>NC_143438.1:52690000-52752500 GCF_987193195.1 Phasianus colchicus
AACATGTGCAACCCATGCTTTTTTGCTCCTTTGTTGCTGGAACAAGCAGAGGGATTTCTCATGGTAGGCACCTGGGGCTTTTTCTTTCCACGAAGGGACATTTTGGTAGAGGACGTTCTCCACACTTTATCTCATGATGTATTGCACCCTCACATATATAGCTGTGTTCCTCTGAAGTCAAACCTGCAATTGTCCAAAAAAAAAAAAAAAAAGAAAAAAAGAAAAAAGAAAAGAAGGAGAAACAAAAAAGGGGAAAAAATGAAAGGTAGGATGTATGCCCTTGAAAGAATTGCACTTGAAGGGAGGCTGGAATGAGCACTTAAGGGAAGTTTCACTTGATGTGAAATCCATAAAACCCATCCTATTTCCAGATAATACTCTTTTGTCACTGAGATACACTCCAGGCGTGGGTCTTGGAATGCCAGCTCTCATGGTCTTTCTCTTTGGCTTGGCCAAGGATGCCAGTGCATTGACAGAGTTGGAGTCAGATTGTGCAGGGATGCAAAGGAATGGAACTGAGAGGCATCATGACAGGTTTCATTTTTATTTACTTTCTGGTGACCTTAAAAAAGAAGTTCTGCCACAGTTTCCCATTTTGCCTCACCAGACAGCTCCTGGCCTCTTCCTTTGTACGTCAGTTCTTTCTGCAAGACATTTCCAAGAGAAATTAGATATCTGGTGTTTTAGGGCATAGTATTTTTTCTAAAAGAATGACACTATTTTAATGCTTCTGCTAAAACCATTGTTTGTTGTTTTGTCCCTGCTGTGCCTCCCCTTCCTTCCAGCTGTACTGTTGGATACCCAGATTTGACCCCTCACAGGTGAGTGAATTATAAGATGCTTCTATTCCAATCATAGCTAGTATTTCTAGTGGTCATAGAATCACAGAATCATTAAAGTTGGAAAAGAGCTCTAAGATTCCCTAATCCAACCATCAGCCATCCCCACCATGCCCACTAACCATGTCCTTCTATGCCACATCCACACAGTTCTTGAACACCTCCTGGGATGGTGACTCCACCACCTCCCTGGGCATCCTGTGCCACTGCCTTACCACTCCTCCTGGTAAATTTTTTTTCCTAATATTTAACCTGAACATCCCCTGGCATAGCTTGAGGCCATTACCTCTTCTCACAGTTACCTGAACCCAACCCCATCCATGCTAGATATCTCCCAGCTGTAGTAGAAAGGAAGATCAGCTCTTACATCATGCTTATACTGCTGAACTATGCTGCTGTGATGTCTATAAATAACCCTCGGGGCATTTTGTATAGTTTTCACTGGGTGATATGTTGCATGTTGCCCACTCTCACACCACTGAAAGCTGCTAGATATGTCTATGCCAACATGTGGCAAGTATCTGAGAACAGCATATTAGTGTGTCTTTATCATTAGTGAAAAGACTTGATTAATTTTTGTTTAACTTTGGTATACTAACTGAAGTTAGGATAAAGTTCACTGCTACTTATTTATTTGATTTGTGGTCACTATTGAATTACAAATTTTTAACTTTCTGCCCTGAAGCTTTCTGAATTAAATCACATTGAACAAACATTCTCAGAACTCCTGAGTAGGTTGTTTTCTAAATGGACTTGAGCTCTTCTGAAGAAAGAGTTCAAAGCTCCTAGCTCACTTGGGTGCTTTTCAAAGTTCTGCACATTATGGCTGCAAAGTAGAAGATTAAAGTTCACCTCTTACACGCAGCAGCTGTCAGCAGAAAATACTGTGTTTTCTTTCTTCTGTGATTACTCCAGTCCCACATCATGTAAAATTATCCATTTCTTCTATCAAGCAAAACTACATATACTTGCCACATGGTTTAAGCAAGACTTTGTGACTCTACCTTATAAGCTTAAGAGCATCCCAGACTTGAGAGAAACTAAGAGTGAAGTGCATCTCCCCCGAGGCAATGGACACATGCTAAGTCCTGAGCCTTCCTTACTGTAGCTATAGGGTCCTATTCTTAAGCAGGATTCCCACAGACTGGAGGGTGATACCCCTTGTTTTCATATTATGAAAGTCAGTTGTGAGCAGGTGTTGTGCTTTTGTTTTCCCTCCGCTCATCACCTCCCTTCCATGCAAGTGCCTCAGTTTGCTGAAGTCTCATTGCAGAGGCTTGTATCAGGGTGGGCAGCCCCACAAGGGGAACTGAATCATGCTGTATTCTCA
Organism: Phasianus colchicus; assembly: GCF_987193195.1. Taxonomy (NCBI): domain Eukaryota; kingdom Metazoa; phylum Chordata; class Aves; order Galliformes; family Phasianidae; genus Phasianus; species Phasianus colchicus. Next base: position 52,692,170 of record NC_143438.1, read on the forward strand.
AGGAAGAGGTCTTCATGCAGAGGCTTTCATCAAGAGAATGTAAGGCATTGTCTTTAAAATCCAAGGGAACATAGTAAATAAGCAAGCAACACTTTTCAGCACCAGTAATTATAAAGAGAAAAAAGAAAAGTTTTGAACTCCTTTGTAATATCTGTGCTTTAAATATGAAGTGTATCTCTACAAGTGATGTGGTCTGAGAGATTTTTTGCATATTTTTTGGTTGTAATATACATTGACATTGATACTCCAGCACAGCTCCAAAATTATCAAGTGATCTGCATAGGATCTTAATCACTAAGTGCAAAAATAAGAGTAGGTTCTGAACACTTGCCCTTTATCATTGAGACAGCTGCAAGAAACAGAGCTTAAGCTAGCTTCACTCTTTAGGGCACAGAAGTTGCTTTTGTATGCAGTTTCTGGCCTGCTGGTCTCTCTCCACTGTTTGCATTTCTACCACTATTACACTGCAAATGGCGGAAAAAACATGACCAGTTGACAGTGTTTGCAGAACCACCCAGATGTGGATGGGATCTCTCCCCACAGGAAAAGAAACTTCTTTTGGGGACTTTCAAGTGAGGTCAAGACTGGAGAAAAAACTAGATTGCCTTTGCTGTGAAATGTGCCACATGTGCTGCTGGGAGAGCTCTGAGCATGCAGTCCCAACTGTAGTGCAAGTGTTTCACAAGCAGACAAGCCACAGCAGTACTGGGTGTTATCAATAACGGTGCTCCTGCCAAAAATTGTTGTACACTGTGAAGTTTCTGATGTGGAAGTTTATAAGGTTGCTCTTCTGAAGCTAGGCCTGACATCACAGCAGCACTTCCTATTTACAGACAAACCCACTTAATCCATTGCCAGGTAGCATATTTAGGAAGAGGGCAGGCGGAGAAGCTTGGGCTAATGTAAGAGCTCTCGAATCCATATGTTTCAATCCTCACGCTGACACAGAGGTTGTACCTATGCTCATTTACTTACACAGTTCAGGGTATGGGCCAACTCCCATGGGTACCTGTTTTTCTGTGAGTGGTCTTCTCCCTTTGAAAACAAAGGATTTGGAAGGGAGAGTGTTCTCAAATCAGAAGCTATCCTGGGTCTGGTAATATACATGTAACAACCCTGACCCAGGTGCATCCTTTAGTATCTCTGTGCTTCAGTTAATAAATGCTAAAAAGGATTTTCATTAGTGCAGTCCAAGGCTCCCCCAGCTTGCAGTCTGCCTGCCCTACTGAGCTCATCTGCCCAGTTCCACCCCCAGCTGGGGTTGTGGAGCGTTTCCCATTCCACCCGCTATGCCAGTGGCTGCAGCAGCTGTGTGGCTCTGAAGGCTGGCACAACTGGCCCCAGAGGTGTCACCCGCATTCTGATCACCTGTGTTGTGCCCTGGTTAATCGATGCTTGTCCAGGGCTTTGAGATTCCTCCAGGGATGCTGACTGTTCATATTTATGCATGCAACCATGTCCTGAAGTATTGTTTCCACGTCTGAATGTATGCAGAGAATTTTGTCTGCAGCAGTATCATAACACCCGTAGGTATTCTGGCTTTTGCCCTGCTTGTCCAAAGTTCTGGTGAAGAAGAAGTGGGAGATGATAAACAGGAGTGACCTTAAGAACACTGAAAGACAAAGTATTTTTGTTCCTACCCCTGCCCCCAGATAGGCGACAGAGTAAATCACATTTAAAAAAAAAAAAAAAAAGCCATTCAGCACAATGCTGTGCAATCGAAAAGACATGAATAAAGTTTGTAGCAAACCGGTAGCTTCTGAAAAATCAGACTATAAGGTATTGCCTCTGAAAGAGTTATTAAAATAACTTTGGGGAGGCAGAACTCACAACTGTTAAAAGAAGCAGCTAAGCTTGGGGAAATTGCAATCTAAAAGCAAGGTGGATTAAGCAAATCCTTCTATACAGAACCATGCTACAAGTAGGAACCCTCTAACCATCACTCGGAAGAGCTTACGCTCTGGGACTTGATATTCAGGCACATAATATGAGCATTAGTGATTGTGTCTGCACCACGGTCCAAATTAAAGAATATTATCTTGTGCTTAAGTCCATTTCTGTTCAGGAAAGCATTTAAGCATTTGTCAAAGCATATACTTAAGTGCTCTCTTGAAAGGGGATGCTCATTTCCCAGCCTGATGCATGCAGGAGTCACTGCAAACACAGAAGAGGATGCACTGGTGGCCACTGGTACCATGACTGCTCCAAAGTCATGGCCAGGCTTTGTAAGAAGGTGTGACATTTCTTCTTCCCAGATGCTGATTTTGTGGGGCAGCATTTTTGGGAAACAGTGGGAGAAGGCGAGCTTCAGAGTCACAGAAGTCGACTGGATTGCAGTGCCTAGATTTAGAGGGTTTTTTTGTACTGATCTAATTCATAATCCATAGGTTTGACGTGGCTTTCACAAGCCCCAGAGGAGCACTAACCATTTTTAAGGGAGAGAAGAGTTGCAAAGAATTTTTAATTTTCTTTCAAGAAAGTGTGCTGACAAAGACTTTTGTTCACCACCACTACTAAGTGCTCTGTGGATGGAAATCTTTCCCACAGTGCTTCCTTTCCAATGCCCAAGATTGAATCCTCCTAGGATGTGGGATAGACAAAGGTGGTGAGGAAGTAATGATTTAAAATAAAATGCAGCTTTGACTTTGACTACCCATATATTTCTTCATTGGCAAGATTATTAGAAGCAAAATAAACAAAAGCATAGGAAAAAAAAAAAGCACAGGAAATGCGACTTAAGGTTTACAGTCTCCCCTTGCTTTACCCCACAGTGCTCTGCCTAAATGGAATGGTCTTATGCTGCAGCATAAGAAGGAGATCTCTCCATGGAAATGATATATCATCACTTTCTCAGTAACCAGAGCTATTCACCATTGTGAAACAGTCAATATTGTTTTCTCCCTGTACTCCTCCCCTGTACTCTGTTTTTAGAGTCAGAAACTGCTTGCTCTAGTTAGTTAGTTTGCTGAGAGAAAAAGCGAAGCAAAACCTGGAGACAGGACTACATGAGATTAAAACCAGGTAATCTTTAACTTCATATGGCCAGTGAAGGTCAAATGTTCTTCCCCTACCTGGAGCTGACCCTCTCTAGTTAGGCACTGTGGTTTGGGTGAACTCCAGCAGCAGCTCAGGCCTACCCCAACCAGCTACCAGGTACACAGGGATCTCTTTCTTCTCTCCACTGTGAAACAGCAATCCGAGGTAGGCGAAGAACTGTGCAAACCTGTTTTCTCATCAGGCAAGATATAACTTTTGTAGCAGATACTCTACCTGTCAAGAAAATGAGAGCAGGAAAATAATCCCTTTCCTTTGCTGGAAAGTGTCTCTCAGAACAGTGGGCAGTTGTGCCTGGCCTCCTGGTTCTCATCTGGCCCAGGCAGTAGAAATCCAAAAGAAGTCATCACAGAATGGCTGGCACAGCCCTGCATGTCACCAGCCAGCTGCTTCAGTCCAGCATCTATCTCACATAATAGAAACATCCCTCCATTTGGCGTGAGTGACAATGCCTTGGAATACAAGCAGATCATCTATGGTCTGCTTTGGCGCAAAGGAAATACCAGCTGCTCACAGCTGGAAGTTGTTCTCCCTCACCTTTTCAGATATTTCCATGATGACAAATGGAGAATATGATGAAGTCGATATGAGCTCTGTTTCTGTTCTGCTGGAGAATTAAGAGGAAGCTTTAGTCTTTCCCGTTATCAACAATCAAACTAATTCATGAGCTGTGTATGAGAGGTAAAAATGTAGGCATTAGGGTAGATATCATTAATTCTGAAAAATGAAAGTGAAATAAAGTGCTGCTTGATGTCAGAGCCCAGTCACTAGAACTTCATCTCATTTTTTTTCTTTGGCTCAAGTTGCCTGGGTGATTTTCAGGTACCTATTGCTCATGAGATAACATCTCCCTGTCTGCCCAGTGCTTCCTATTCATTTACACTGAGGTATAAATAAACATCCTGGATATCCTCGGGCTGAGAAGTGATCCTGAAGAGAAATGAGAAAGAGATTCCATTTTAACTTCATTCATGTAGCACTCATCAGCAGGAAAAGGTTCATTGCTGATATAAGGGGATGGTCCTAGTGGACTCAGCGCTCACTCACACAAGCCATGAATCTGGCCAGTAGTCATTTACCGATGATAAAACAGGGAGATAGGCAAAATGAAGAACATCCCTCTGCTAAGAAATTTCTTTCTTTTTTTTTTTTTTTAAATTAGATGTATTTTAGTTACAAAAGGCTGTGAAAGTGTTCAAAATAATAAAATTTTAGGATTTCTATTCTCCTTATCTCAAGAATAGCGGTGATGATTTAAAACGAATATGATCAGAAGGAAATTTATGTATTGCACCTTGACTTTGGTTTCAGACCTGAACAGCTTTTAACTGCCAAGCGACAAGCCCTTTAAAACGGGATTAACAGTGGAAATTCTGGCTTTTTTCAGCTTCCATGGTGATACTATAACATCTGGACTCCTTCACAGCCCTTGGTCCACTGTCAGGAGCAGCCAGTGACAGACATTGGGACTAAAGCGACAGCAGTGACCCGAGTTATTTTGGAAGTTACAGCCCAACATATAAGATTTCATGCAGTGGCTCTGATGACAAAAAACAAATTTACCACATGGAATCTCACAACATATTGTGCGGTAACTCAGAAAATAACTTGGGTTACCGTAGCACATATATATATAATACACATTAACGGTGTTTATAGACACTGATCTATTAAGTCATTTCCCTACACTACCTTCAGACCTTCTGTATGAAGCTGAAAAGCCATCATTAAAGCTATGGTTTGCCAGACAATTACTTTGTCAAATCTCAAGAAATTGCATAATAAATTGTATACATGCATCAAACATGAACAGCAGAGGGGTATAACAAGCAGAGAATTTCCAGTCCACTTGTTCGTTCATCTGAACAGTAGCTTTTGTTTTGAAGAGTAATCCTATATCCTTTTCAAGGCATAAAATGTGCATATACATTTATCTATCAAACTAAGTAGAAATAATTGAAACACTTAATATGCACAGTAATAAAGAAACGCACGAACAACTTCATTATTAATGTCTATTGATTATTTATGTTTTCAAATAGGCAAATGTAGCTACTAATATTTTATTGTGTTAATCTATATGTGCTTTTTTGGCTTTACCTGTTTATTGGCAAATTTACTGTCCACATTATGGGTATTTTTATTGCTGTACACTCATTTGCTATGTGCATAACTGAGGTCAGTTTACGAACTGATGGTGTTTACTCAGTTTGATTACTATGTAACATTGCTGAGACTATTCCCCCTTTGGAAAATTAACTGTACAAGGAAGCCCTGTAAATCTTTACTTAAAAATTCCAAACTTTAGATTGATTTCAGCAGTGGGTCTGTATTGATCTAAAAAGCTTTGCGTTCCTAACTAAAAACTAATCTTTATTTCACCCTTTAGTGACTGCAGCCATAAATATGTTCACTCGCACTGGAGTTTAGTGGATTAATGGTTATTGGAGATTGTGGCTTCCAACTGAGGTTGGTAAACCTTAACCTTTGGAGGACAACACGAAGGCATTTACCCCTTGTCATCTATAACAGCCAGGTCCATTTCTGACAGTTACCTGAGTGTTAAAGAGGAGACAGAGTAGGGGATGGGAAATAAAGCACCAGAGGCTCACTTTAGCTATTAATCACTTATTAGTGTGACTTCTGTATCTGGATCTGACACTTTTTCTGATGCAAAGTCATTGAAATGAGACAATTTGTTTCACATGTGATACAAGGACTCTAAAATTTTCAAGCACGACAAGTAGTCTTGCCTCAAAATTAAAAGGTAGAAGCATGATGCCTCCTGTTCCTTTACTTTACAGTGTTTGTGGGAGATGCTTTATGTGACTCAGGACAGGGAATTTTTGAAGGCAGCAGTCAGGAAACATTAAGTTACATTCCACTACAATGACTTATTACCCAAAATATAATTATACTAATTGTTATAAAAACCGTAATTGCATTAATGTTTTAAAGTAAGGTTTATTCTAGAATGTCATGTTCTGAAATAGATGTCAATTAGCACTTAAGTTATGAACAATCCATCCCTGCAAAACTTTAATTCACTCAACTCGGCTTAAGTTACTCAAGAAAGTAATGTGAGGGTAGAAATTATTCCCACAAGTAAGGGCTGAAAGATCTGCCCTAACTTTTCATTAAAGAGAATAATGATTATTGAGAACATAAAAAAATTATTTCATTAGCCATACAAAGAAGGTTTCACTGGAACACGAAATATACAAAACGGTAGATGTCAAGCGATTATATTAACAGACACATTTCAATATCCATTGTTCCAGAAAATATACTGAGCTTAAAGGAGAGATTTCTTCTGCAAGAGATATTGACTCAAGCCTGCCTAAATTCAAGGGAGAAATGTATTTTTCACAAGCAGGTACCATCTTGTGGCAGTCACATTTATTCCCATTTGAGATCTTAAGGTGTAATTGTGTCAGAAAGGCACAACCAGCACAGGGCACCTGGATTCTGGAAACTGATCTTATTTCAAAACCTTTCTTTCCATTTCTAATAAATTCTTTTATTTTTTTTGCAAATTAAATTCCTGGAAAGGGAGATTGCTTTTGTAATAACATAGAATCACAGTCGCTGGCAGCTGTTTCAAATGTTTCTAGGCAATTTATGTCCCTCGAGACGTTTCTCCAACATCAAGGTAATCAGGGCCAGTGGGATATGATCTGGGAACAATTTGAACAACAGGTTTTCCCATCCTGGACTGAAAAACACAATCATGGGAGATGTGCAGATTGCTTGCTGTGCCCTGACACTCACTCCTAACAAATTTTGCATCTGTTTTCTTTGTTAAACTAAAAGCATTGATTCAAGCATTTAACCAAAGGTAACAAGTAGCAGGAGTACAGAACATCTGTTAGGTAGAATGTTGCCCTTATTTTACATTGTCACTTGCTTTACTTTTTTCTTACTCTTTACTTCTCTCTGACTCATCCTCTAGTTTCACTCTGCAACAGATTTCACCCAAGTAGGTCGATGAAGAAGAGAGAAGCTAGATTTGTGGGGGTCTTCCACCAGCTTGGGCCAATAGCAACAACCATGAGGGCTTTCAAAGATAACCTCAGTTTTATCTTAGAATCATAGAATCATTAAGTTTGGAAAAGACCACTAAGTTCACTAAGTCCAACCATCAGCCCATCCCCACCATGTCCACTAGCCATGTCTCTCAGTGCCATTTCTCCAAGATTTTTAACACCTCTGGAGACAGTGACTCCACCACCTCCATTGAAGCCTATTCCAATGCCTTACAATGCTTTCTGAGAAGAATTTTTTCCTAATATCCAGCCTGAACCTCCTCTGACACAACTTAAGGCCATTAGCTCTATTGCCACTATCACTAGTTACCCAGGAGAAGGGGCTGACCTCACCAATAATAACAAAATGTCAGCTTTCTGAAATAGATCAGTTTCCAGAAATCTTTGATGATCTGAACAAAAGTATGTTTCCCCTTTTTCTGCAAATGAAGCCTTAGAAATATGATCTAAGTGGAGAGAGCAGAAAGAATACAAAGTGCTGCTGCTGCTGCAGGAGTTCAAAAATCTGCCTCTCTCCCCCTGCTGAGTGTACCTAGAGATACATACAGGATGGTGGCAGTTAAGAGCAGCCTGAAATGTGTAGGTTGTTAGCAGTCCCTAAAAACTTTGTGCCACATAAATAAGGTTGTGACAATTGCAGGTGTCTTTTGATTGCAGTCGGAGTGGAGACAAGAAGGAAAAGTTCCTGCTTGTGACAAAATTCTAAGGCTCATCTCTCTAGTTAACAATTCTAGTCCTTTCTGAGTACACACTGGTGATGTTGCAGGAAGGAGAATGAAAGTGGTCATTTTCATCCACTATGAAGCAAGAAAAACATGTACTGCTCAGCACGCAACAGAAGGTCTTTATGACATTTAGGAGATACTTTCATCTGTCTGTGTGGAACTGTCAACCTGAGGAACAGAAGGAAAAATGAGTCTGCCTCTAACTGCCTGGCAGAGCAGAGCTGGTACTTATCTGAGCCACTGCTGGATAGTCAACATCCACTGGAGAACTCAGTGCCACAGGGGTCAATGGGGCAATGGGGACAAGAGATCACCCAACTCTCTCCTACTCAATCAGTTTTGAAAAAAGCCCACCAGGTGAGAAGATCAACTATAAACGCTACCAGGCTAGGATGAGGAAGTGTGATAGGTTAGTGAGATAATGGTTCAGCACAGGGGAAATAGGTGGAGGTGATGAGGGGAGATATGGAACTGAACTGTTCAATTTTTCTGCTGTTCCTTAGGTTGGCAGTCTCACATAAGTAGATGAAGGTATCCCAAATGCCATAAAAACCTTCAGTCTTGCGCATGGTAGTAAATGTTTGTAGCATTGGGATGTTTTTGTTTGTTTGTTTGTTTGTTTTTGAGGAAGATGTTCCAGAGAGCACCACAGACATCGCTTGGTGAAGGGGAAAATACTTTTGGGAATCCTTCTTAAACTTGTGGAAGCTCATCACCACCTGCCACCTGGCTGAGATCGAAGTAGGTCCACCATGGCTAAGACTGCTACTCTCCTCCAAGAATGCCAAGCTGCACAGAATGTTATAGAAAAAATACAAAGAAATTGGAATTAGAAATGTCATAAGGACTTTTTATCACATGAATTTGATGCCTATTGGGCAGTAAGAAAATAGATTTGATCAACAGGAATAGCTGCTTTAAAGCTAATATTATCTATTGAGTCACAAATCCTCTTTTTTGTAATGCTTAAATATGGATTTACATGATGGACCATAACAACTCCAAATGCACCGTTTATGTTTAGCATGTAAATAATGATGAGTTTTCAAATTAGAATGCAGATCAAAATAGCATACTAGCTATTCAAATGGCTTCTTGGTTCAGAAATTCACTTTTTTAGTAGTTAAAAAACAAGAACTGTTTAGACTGTGAGCTGACATTATGGAAACCCATGTGATGAATGTGTGCATATGAGTGATCCTGCTGAACTCTGTAGGTTCATTTGGTTGCATAAAGTTACTTATGGCTCTATGTATCTGCAGGAGAGATGTCCAAGTAAGCTTCCCAGTTTTCTATCTTTTTCTTGTCAACTTCCAAGAATCCTACTAGATGATGATAAGATCTTATTAACATACACTATTTGCTGCTAGAGAAGTGTGCCATGTGTCATGTGCCATGTGATCGTTAGTTTGCTGGTTATGCCACCTTTTTACTCTGTACCATGCAGTACTTCAAAAAAATTGCAAGAAGCCTTACCAGTATCCTACTTCACTTCATGTACTTTCAGAAATGCTCTGTTGCCCTCTCAGCTTGTTTTTGCATGCCTCAGCCCCATAATTGCCCTCCGGCTTGTATGTACATGCACAAATGTGGGAATCTATGGAAACCAGGGCAGCTCCTGCATTTGACATTTAAATCTTTAATAGTTAAACAATACATTGTTCTCTGGATTCTCCAGTGTTGCTGAAATACACACTGTCACCCTTGGTATTGGGATATCAGCCAGGGATGGCTTCTGCAGTTCTCCCAGGCTTAAAACCAGTCTTGTGCAAAAGGCCAGTACAAAGGTTTCACAAGTTAAGTCACTCTGTGCCCCTTTGGCCTCCAAAATTTGTCCTGATGCCATTGTTTGTGGCTGAAAACAGGCTGCCTCTGAAAGATGAAGTCTGAAAATACCCAAAGTCTGAATGGTCAGGAGAAAATAAAAGGCCTGAAGGTTATTTTTTCTGTTCTGTACCCATCTCCCCCTGTACAGTCAGAGACCATCCCCTTCTACTTCCTCTGAGTTAATTATAACTTGCATTGAGTAGTGTCATGGAGAGAGACATAAAAAGCAGCAACACTAATAGTACTCAGGGGGAATTTAGCAGCTCTACAGCAGAACAAAAATCTCCCAGCAAAGAGTTGTGGCAATAAATGAGCCAGTTTGATACCAGTCAAAGTCCACAAGCAAATAGATTTATTTGCTCGATATTGGCCGTGCTTTTCCAGCTCCATGAGATACAGCTATTTCTGCAGGAAGAATTTTACTTTTAGGCAGAATGGTAGTGTGTTCCTACAACATAAAGCATTCACTGGCCACTACACCAGTGCTGTGATACTGGCATTCAAATGAGCTTTTGAAAATCCATAGGAGGGATTTGGGCATTGTTTGAGAGGATATATTTGGTCTTATATTTTACCAGAACTGAGGAGGGTGAGCAGGGGCCCTCACTGCCTCTTCTGCTGATGAGCCAGAGCCCACTGGAGGGACCAGTGTGAGTGCTGTGGTGTGAGGGCTTCTCTTGCCTCACCAGCTGCGCAGGTGAGCTGGGAGCACTGGAAGAGAACAGCATGGAGATGGTGCAAGGAGCAAGGCAAAGCATGTCTCTGGTGCCAGTATTTAGCTGTTTGCATTTCCTAAGTTTATTTATTCTTGTTTAGGTGTCACACAAATTCTCAAGGTCAGAAATGCCTTACCCTATTTGTCTGCTGGAGGGGACCCTATGAAGCTGCTCACAGCTGAAATCCCAACCAGCACTTCTAGTTTTTTCCCCTTCATTACTACTGACTTATCCAAAGTATTGTGTTATTTTGGTTGGAATTCAGCTGCAGCCCTTACTTTTTCTTCTCCCTTTCCAGTGACCTCTCTGGCTCTCCTCAGTGAGTAGTTGTCAGCCTTCTCCTCAACTGTCTCAGCATCCTTCTGCTTCTCTGGTAGCTTCCATCTTGTAGGAGGAAAACAGATATTTTTCAGTGAGAGGGCCAACTCAACAGCACTATAGCAAGAATTCAATGGGCTTGCTTAACTATGTTTTACTTCAGAGTTCTCATTTATTATGGCTAAAATAACTGAATCATTTAATCATAGAAAATGATAGGCTTTAGTAATTACCTCTTGAATACTGGAGAAGGTGAGAATGGCTGGAATCCACAGCCTCCATTTGTTTTTCAGGTTGCCTCTTTGTGAGATGTACTATTTGTTCAGTGCAGTTGAAGAAGGGGTGATCTATCTCAAAAATCCATAAACCATTCCTAGATTACGAAAAAAAATGACAGAGAGCTTTGCAAGCCATGGATTTGTGGGGAGTCTGACTTCACACACATATATATTTCCCTTCTTCTGTGCAAAAAGATAAAGATTTTCTCTTGCAACTTATAGGGCCAGTTCCTACAACAGTGAAGACATCTGAATGGTTTCTAGAAATTTTGCAGACATTCCATACACTTTCTTCCAGATGGCAAAGACAGATTTATACTACAAACTGTTGAAAACAGTGATGCTAAGGAGAAAATATAAGGAGAAAAAATGTCTTAAATGCTGATTGAACCCCAAGGTGCATAAGAGTTACTGTGACTTCCCATTCGTGTCTTTCAAGTTAAACCGATTTTGTTGTGAACCATTTGTTCTTTTTCAAAGGTTTATGGAAAATAAACGTACTTCCTGTGAAGCTGCATTGAACAAGCATCACTCAGAGAACTCCCTTCCCCCGCCACCTTCCTGCACCACTGCAAAGACTTAATGATTTACATTGTTCAAAGAGTCACTCAAGCAGGCAAAGTGGAATTCCACCTGAACAGTAACATAGGGTGCTTCCTACCTCAGCACTCCTAGCACGTGAAGAGGAGTATGGAAAATAGCATAGTATGGAAAATAGCAGGGTGACTATACATTTTACGAGCAAAAATCTATCTTCTATGTGTGTGACTGTGTGAAAAACATGATGGAGAGTGTCATGAAGATGGGCGGTGAAATGAACATAAGCACGCCAAGACATTACCCAACCTCAATGGCACATGCTACATTGTCTCCATTATCAGACAAAAAACCTCACAAGAGACAGAGATCAAAGGGTTAGCTTTTCAGTGATCTTGTCATGCGTCTTCTTAAATGATAATGTAAAGGTTTTAAAAAACATTTACCGTAATTTCTGCTAAGTGTCACAGCCTAGTGAACCATTAAAAGTGAAGCAGCTCACTGAACCGCGCTGGAGTGAACAGATGGAATTCCACCCTCCCTCTGCTCGAGAGCCTCCACGAACAATGCAAAGTCTTCTTGCAAATCTCCTCCTCTGAGCTCATTACCCAGGGCAAATATGTGGCAAGTTTTCCCATCACAAAGGCTGGGGCTCTCTCCTCCTCCCAGACAGACTGTGCAGTAAGATTTGCAAAAAAAATTTACTCTATTTTCTACACTCCTGCAATCCTTTCTTTGTTCCTCACTTACTATGAGTGCTTAGACAAAAGGAGTGACACCCTGATCTGAGCTTCCCAGGGTTTTGTGGATCACCAACAGTCTCATTTTCTACAAATTTCACTTTATAAAACAAAAAGTATGCATTTTCTCTACAAACAGATGGTTTTGACTCCATGACTCAGAACTTTCCAGAGCATCTCTACCTAAGTGACAAGTAATTCTGCACAGGTATGTGCGATCTTCTACACTTCACGCTAAATTTTTATGAGCTCATGGAAAATTGGGCCACTATTTCAGGGCTGAAATTTCTATGGAGTTTTGTGATTTTTGCAAGCGCAGTATGAACCATCTTCCCCAGGCCAGCTTGCAGTGCAGGCTAGTAGGGTGTCTGTGAGCTCCAGAGGGCCATGTGAACCAGTGATGCAGCAGGCATGGGAAAGGCAGACTGTGGGGACAGCTGGGGGATGCTTAGTGCTCGGTAGGTGCCAAAGTGCCTGGGGGGAGAGGATTCATACAATAAACTTCAGTTCCACTCAGGACCATCCTCTACTTCCAAACAATCTCACTGATGAGTGAAGGGTGGCATGCAAGGGATTGATCCTGCTCATGTTTGGACCTCAGCCTATAATTGCAAGGCCTGCATCTATAATTTGAATCACTTATTAAGCTTAATTTGAACTGCGTTCATTTCCACGACATAGAACTGGAAAAAAAATCAACTGCCTCTTGTTTTTATCTTCGAAGCCAAAACCACAATTTCTGCCAGTCCATGGGTTAACTGCCTACTTTCTCTGACCTATTCCATGCTTACTCCTGCATGAAACTGTTGAATATAATATTGTTCCTACTTCCCACAGAACCATGACTGCATGGTCCAGAAACCAGCCATGATCCTCCACAGTCTGTTTTTGCCTTTGGCCCTCACTGTGGAAATCTGAGTACAGGGCTTACTGTGAAATTCAACCACTGGCGGTTCTTCAGACCATGAAAACCAGAAATCAGCTGTCTTCAAGACTCATCTGCATGTAGTTTCATCATTTTAGGGAGAGGTTCACCCATGTCAGATCTGGTGTGTTTCCCAAAAAATGCTTACTCTGTTTTCAACAGTCTTGTGTTCAGAAGGTATCTGGTGAAAATGGTGAAATGAACATTTGTAGCTGAAGGAAAAGAAGTCATTTAAATTGGTCCCTTTCCAGGTTCTGAGGCTGAATCGGAGAAGGAAGATTCACCATTTAATCTTTAGCTTATACATGTTGAAAAATTGGAAGAGTTTTCCTGGAGTTGTTAAGCAAAAGGCTTGCTTTGAAATTTGGTATATGATCTTGCACTCTCCACTTTACAAGGTAGAGAGGAAATGAGTAATTCCAGCCTTTGCAGAGTCTGGAGAAGTCTGGAGGCTGGCTCTGTTGGTGATCTTGTGGCATATCTGTCTGGTGTTCTAGGCTGAGAAGCATGGGGCAGTGGGCAGGAAAGGAGGAAGGCTCTGTCACCTACTTCCCTGGGGAAAGCAGCAGTCTCCATAACGGGCTCAGTGCAGCAGCAGGAGATGCTGCCAGATGAACAACATGTCCCTACGGGAGGATGAACTGCTGCTCAGCCAGGTGTGGCCAGCCCCGTCTGTGCTGGCCAGGCTCGCTGCTGACTGCAGCATGCTCACCAAGGACATCCTGCTTCTTCCCAAAATGAGGCAAAGTAACTTCTTCAGCACATTCTCCTTCCCCACCACACTGCCTCTTGCTTTGCTTTCTCAAGATCCTGATGCCTGTCCATCTCCCTGAAGAGTCTCTTACTAAGTAATGTCTGGTTTCCTTCCCAGGGTAAGATTCTGCCAGGTGACTCTGGCCCTTTCTGGTGTCACTAATTTGCATTCAGGAGAAGATATCAAGATTTTGCCCAGAAGTGTCAACTGAAAACACAAGATACTGTGGTAGCTTGCTGGGAGAAGCAAGTCCTCCAGAGCCCACTCACTTGGAGGCTGTGGCCATCCCGGGTGAGGCAGAGAGCTCAGCTATGTGTGTAGGAGGTTCTTTTCTGGAAATAAAAACGGATGTGCTTGAAATACCTCTCTGATCACTTGACTGTGCCATTGGATTCTTTTGTATGGATCAATAAGTACAATTCCACTTTCATCTCCCTGGTTGTCATAGCAGGTGATAATAACCTGCATGTTGCCAGCGTACACCCTGCACTCTTACAAGGCCACTTCTAAGTGGTCTCCAACATCACAAGAGTGGGATCAGATTCTCACTGTACAAGAGTTGTTATGCAGGTCTCCATCAGCCGTCAACTCCATCAATGGCCCACTCCTTGAAGAGAACCACACTGTACTGTCCCTCCACTGAAGCTGTGGGAATTGTAGTCTGAGCACTTGTCCTCTGATGTGTGGAAATAGATATGAATAAGTGCTCCATGTTTCATTATCTTCTTTCTTTTTTTTATTCTTCTTTTTTTACCATTTACATTGCATGCATACACTTGAGCAACTTGGCTTCAGTCTTGATTGAAATATTTAATGGATATTATTCATCGTTGGTATTCTCTCAATGTTTTTCTCATTCATTTTCAAACTGCCAAACCTTCCCATTTTTCAAGGATGCCTGGCCTTTTAAATAAGGAAAGCATTTGATACCTTTATTACATTTTTTGAGGCCACATTAGCTTGTTTTTGCTATCATTTTGACTTCGATTCTAATAAACTGAACAGAAATAGCAGTCTCTTCATTTCTTAAATACTGCATGCTTTTCCATTATTGTCCACAAACAGTTGATTCCAATCAACTTTCTTCAACTCATTCTGTCCTCAAAATTACTGTACTTTTATAACCATTCACAAATATTTTCAGAAGTGCTTCCAATTTGATGATGTTATAACCTGGCCCTAAGGGTTTATTATCTTCTATGTTATTCATTTCACCTACTTTCATTTCCTTGGACTAAGTCCAAAATAGCCCCTGGTCTTGTTGATTGCTCCTCAAACCGAAAAAACAGTTTGGTATCACACTTAGAAACGCGCATCCATCCTTAATGACTCCACTACTGCTATGCCCATCAATGTCAGTATAATTGAAATTCCACTGTTGTCACTGCATCTGCCTTTTTACCGCTTACCCCTTGTCTATGTAAGCATTTCCCGATCTATTTCTTTGTTTTAAGCACTTCCCAGTTTTCTTCTTGGACTGTTTCATACCTTTAAGAGGTCCTTATTCATGCTTCACGTTTGTCAGATATTTGACAAGCTGAATGGAAAAGAAATAGCATGTATAAGGAGTGTGTTACCTATTTTTGGATTTCCCCTCAAAGCAGGAGAGGGGCATGTCTTAGAACATTTGCTAGCTATGCCAAGAATGATTACTCAGGTGCAAAAGAAAGTGGAGAAAGTAAATAGAGGGAAAACATTCTCCTCAGTATTTAAGTCATATATATTCTTTTCTACATGTAGTTTTTTCTTGGTAAGTTCTGGCAGTAAAATAAAGCAGAACATTTAGGATGCTTCAAATAATACATCCCTCCTCCTGGTGAGCAAACCATGAGGGGGCTTCCTGACCCTAGCAATGTTGCACTGCCAGCAGAGAGAAACTGCTCTTCCGTTGCTTAGGCATACGCTGAGCCTTTGAGAGCCTAATTTGGCTTTTTATATAAGCAGATCTTCCTTAAACAGGATTTCAAGTTAGCAATGAGCCCTTTACAGTATAATTCTGGGTAAGGAAGAGCCTTTTCTCTCATTCATTAAAAGAGTAAATTTTACTCTTATGTGGCATGCTGAGACCTCACATTACTGGGGTGGGTAGAATAGCTTCCTTCACAAATTGCATAATTTCATTGATGATATTGGTAAATTGAATGAAATTTTAAAGGGCAGCTGGTGCTGCTAAGACTCACTTTTGAAACCCTCCCAGAACCTGAGGTCCCCTGTGCACTGACCTCAGAACCAGGGTAAAGCCAGGGGGCCCACAGATTGCCAGGCCTCACTGATGAGGAAACACACAAGATAAACACCAAATGGTATTTAAAGGTTGGAAAAGCACTGCCATAAATTGCTGCTCACAAAAAGAAAAGATCTGCTGAATCTCTAAGACATGCAGCATTGAAACCATGGCTGTGGGATGGATGTATTCACTCTTCCAAATGCGGTCCTCACTCTGCAAGGTGGTGAGTCTTTTGAGCCTTCTCCTCACCCCAAAACGGAGTCTAGTAGTGCCTTGTAGGACCGAGCTGATGAAGGTAACCTTGTTTCTTTTGTCTGGGCACCATAAATTGGACATTGCATTTGGAAGATCTTTCCAGGAAGCAGATGATGCTGGGGAGCTTTCTCACTTTCTCAGCACCTGTGGAAGTATTTTGTGAAAGAATTACAATGCCCATCCATTTCCCACATTCCTGCCAGCCTAACACTGTACCTAGCCTCACGTTTAGGAATCGCCCATTCTGCAGTGCATGTCTTGTGTTTATTTCTGTGTCTGTCAGAGACCCAGGGTTAAAACTATTGGAGGTCCAGATGACATCTGGCTTCTCAGCTCCTCCAGAATATTGGCTGCAGTGTTTATCAGTGCATTATTCATCAAAACTGATGATGCAAAGTACAACATGCTGTCTGCAGCTCAGTGTAAGAGTGGAAAGGAGTTGGCAGAAATGCCTGGTGTTCTGTGAGCAGCATGTAATCAATAGTCTGGGTGCTTGTTCACTTTATGTTGATGACTATTCCCTCTGGTACATCTTTGTATATTTTTGGGTTCTCTGTATTACCAGCTGTGCAATTTTTTCTCTCTCTATTCTTGATACCAGCCTTGATAGAACAGAAGGGGAAGCCTTTTGTGCAGTAGGTGTCAAATCAAATAAACTATTTGCACAAAGCTTGCAAATGAGAGTCAGAGAAAAAAAAGATTTAGTTGAGAATTTCCATGACAGCCTGATATTCCTTCGTTTTCCCTCTTCCCATTATTTATTTCTTAATTTGTTTTAAAGGAAAGGAAAGAGATGAAACACCGTGGAGGTAAAAACTGCTTTACTGTCATTAAGATTTTGAACTGAATTCTGCTCTCCTGGTAATGTAAATGAAGCAGGACTCCAGAGACTCCAGCGAAGTTACTCCCACTTACACCAGTGTAACAGACCAGAATGCGAATGCTTATCTTTAATGCTAGAACTTGCAAAACAATAATCAGATTCTCAGCTGGGGTAAGTTGGCACGTTTCCATTAAAGTCAATGGACCTCGGCTGAGTTACACCAGCTGACGATCTGCCCCAGTATCTGCCATACTACACACAGGCACATGCACACAGAGTAAGTCATTGCTTATTTATTTTCAGTGTTAAACCTGCATGTGAATTTGGTGCTACAAGTAGTGAAGAACAGTGGTGGGTAATTCTTATTAAAACAGCATATTGCAGATTAGAACTGCATTGTTCTTCTTACAGGTCTTCCCTTAGCATGTATGTATTGATCTGCAAAGTCTTACTACTCCTCTTCAATGCAAAAATAATAAAGAATGATGGAAATGAAAAAAGCTATTTCACTTGTGCCTCAAAGCAAAATTGCAACCTTTGGAATTTGTACTATGGCTTTTCTTAGAAGAGCTGTAAGATTTTCGCTTTTTAAAGGGGTTCATGACTGTGCTGGCTGTAGCTAGAGCTGTGGATCAGCACACGCTGTGGCAGAGGCGGCTGCTGTTCATTAGCTATCTGCCATTCTTCTGAAGCCACTGAAGACTGAATCGTGTGTGGAATGGATATGACCACTGCCGTGTCTGAACAGAGAGCCACTCCCAGGGTGTCATTCAGCTAATATGCTATATTTCTGACACCTGACCGAGACCACTGGAAAATACTATGTTGATATGGCTGTATAGATAAGAGGAGCTCAGTTCAGAAAACGTGTATCTTACCTACTTCTTCAACAGAGATCTTTTGTTATGCATTTAAAATGGAGAAAAATGCTGTAGGGTGTCTAAAAAAGTAGAAGAGTGATGAATTTAAGGCTTGAGGACATTTAGCAGTAATATTTCTGGACTAGAATTTGAAGACACATTCATGAAGCTGAAGTGGTAGATACCATCTACAGCTGTTCTGCCACAAAATGGGCTGTCCCTGCCTAAGGGAGAGAAGAGACATAAGTGTCAAACCTATTGCCATGGCTAAGAAACCTTCCAAGGATCACAAATGTAAGCAATGAGGATTCAAATGGAGGAGATGTGAGGAATTTCATAGGGTCTTGTACCTATTCTGTCTTGGGCACTTGGTGACAATTTTTCGGAGGCTGTAAAATTCCCATTTTGGGGACAAAATTAAATAGAGAAAGTGATTAGATAAGAAACATGTCTGCTAAGAAGGAAGGGAAGAGTAGAGATCTTGTACTTTTTAAGGGTTCTTAATGTTAGGTCAAAAGACAAACTGTCCTTGAGGATATGCAAGTCTGAGAGAACGTGGGTTATGCTGGAGTTGGTATCTCTGCCTTGGCTCTATTCCACATGCTTTCTGCAATATGTGGAGTATGTCCTGAAAGCATAATCTTTCCTAGAGGAGAGTTCTGATTAGCTCGTCAGACTGACCTGCTCATCTTATTTGTCTCAGTTCAGTAGGCATGCTGCTAAGCTCAGGCTTTTTGGATCTCTCTGAGTCATGGGGTGCTCTGGCACAGCAGATCTTCTAGGCTGGGAGTTAAAAGAGTGACAATGCTAGAGGCAAGTGATTTTTGAGAACCATGGATGAGAGGAGGAAGTAAAGAGTGAAAGTGGGTCACTACTGCTGTATACTGATGTTCAGATCTGATTTTGATCACAGCCTGTTGCCAAATCGTACCACATTTAACCCTGTCCCTCAGGGGCCTATGGTACAAGAAGATCTTGCTGTAGGCAAGAGGAAGGGAATAACATTATTGTGGTTAGTCATAAAACATACAGCAGGACAGAATTTTATTGCAGTGACTGTTTTGCCTGAATGCAGACAGCAGGGTTGATCTGCAACAATAAAAGAACTTGCTTACAGTCATAGAACAGGTCAAGAGCTGGGCTGGGTCAATGACCAAGAACATGTGATGTGATGTACCATCCTGTAATTATTAAGCTGTTTGTCACTGCTCTTGTACTTCTCCGGCTTACAGAGGCCCAGCACATGTTAAACAAAATCAGACCACAAGGAGCCCATCCTGAATCTTACAGCCTCTTATAAATGTCCTATTTTTGTATATTCTTCTCCATAGCATTCTTTGCTGTTCAGTGAATCCCTAGATCTGTGTGATGTAATGCTCCTCTTTTTTAGGACACATGCATGATAGAGACTATAAAAATAGAGACACCAAAAATATGATTATTTTCCTCCAACTTGGTAATAGAGTGATGCAGGAATGCTTATGTATTCAAAGTAATTCTTATTTCAAAGAAAAATGAAAAATCCCAAATGGGAGTGTGGGATTTTTTTTCTTGCAGAGGATAAATTTTTTGAAAGCCCTTGTTTGGCTAAGTGCTTTGCAGGTGTTTCACCTGCTGGACTGAGGAAACATAGGGAAATGGATAACTTTGGGAGGCTGTGAGTTCGCACATTCAGAAACAAAAGCAGGAAAACTGGTAAAGAACACAGGGGTATATTTCACGGAAGGATGCCAACTCATGGAATTAATATATTCCCATGGAAACATGCTCTGGCAGGTTTTGGTCAGATCCTTTCCAGTATAATTTCTTCCAGGGCTCTTGGGAGACAAATAAGACTTTACCATTACGATGTGACTTGGACATCATACATCAGTGTTAAACTGACTGGACAGCCCCTCTAGCCCAGTGTGGAGAGCCAAAATCTGGTCTTTCCTTTTTGTGCATGACTTACATAGCCCACTAAGACAACACCCAACACCTGTCATCCTTCTCCCATCCGGAGTAGATTGGAGCTTCCTTTGCATCACAGTACAACATGGATTCCCAGGTCATCTCCCATCCAAACGTGGACTGGGCCCTCAGTTTGGCTGCTCATTCAACGGCAGTAGGACAGACTGGCACAGGGGCCATCTATCCCTCCTAGCAGCTGCACCAGCCTGTTTGCCAGGAGCAAGTGTCACTGCTTGCTTCAGGTTTAGAATGCTTTTCTTTGCAACAGTACAACTCAGGCTCAGAAGAATGACTGAAACTTTTGTCTTCATACCTCTGACATCCTACCTACTTCCCAAAATATTCTCTTTGCACCACACTCAAGAAAACAATTTCTTTACTTCACAGATTCTCAGATTTAAGTTAGGTTAGAAATACTAGGCTGGTGCTTTATAGTAGAATGGAAGTATAGACTGTTTCACAACAATGCTCACACACGTGCACATATGTATGCAGACACACAAGTTCCCAGTTCAATAATATCTTGAGAGATTAATAGGGTCACAGCTGTCATCTCAGTGAAAGGAAAGCTGGAGAACAGTTTGAAAAGAGGAGATTTTTCTCCATATAGTTCCTGTTTGAGATGAAATCTATGATAGCCTGAATTCAGGCTATAGACTAGAGGAATGAGGAAATATTTAGCTTTTTGGAACTTCTCCTTCCACTGAACTTCCTCACAAAGCCAGCCACTTCACAGTGACTGAGGGGCACACAGTGCCTGTGCAGGGCATGCGCCCTGAAGATTGAGGCCAGAGAGCAGCCCTCAAGGTGCCAAGCTTCCTTCCTAATATCCTAAGGTCTGGATTCTAGCAGCCTTTCCATGAGATCTTCACTTCAGCATTTGCATTTTACAACACCTTGCCAATCTCCAAACCTTCTTCATGGTCTGAAGAAGAAGAGAATCAGAAGGTTGTTTTGGCCTTTTTACACTTTATTGTATGCAACATCAAGTTATAGTCTGTAATTCAAGGCAGTCTCTATCTGATGAAGTGCAATTGCCTTGCCACTAATAACAGGCACTGACTAAGATCCAGGTGAGCTAAGCATGTTTCCAAAATGTGGTTATCACATGTTCTCTAAAAGAAAAAAGAAAAAAAAAAAAGAAAACTTGTCATTTTAAATATCACAGCCAAATTTTCTGTTAGAAAGCAGACAGAAAAGTAATTCACCCATATCGTGGTGCCCACAGTCTTGGACCAAATGTTACAGTGGTATAGGTGGAGACTCCTGTTAACTTCAAAGTGGAAATGTAACTCAGTGAATTGAACATACATGGAACAAGGCCCTCATATTATCGCCCTTTGGATATCCTTTATTGAAAATAATCTGTTTAATTAAAACTTCTTATAAGAGAACAAATATCATTATACGACTGTTAGTGTCAGTAAGACTTACTATCAATAATAACATGAGCATTCCTGATCCTAAGCCAGGTGATATATTAAAAGTAGCTGTAGGGAAATGAGGGTGTACATAGAATTTTCCTACAGAACCAAGATTTCTGAGAGGAGTAGTGAATTCAGATGACTCAGATTTGGAAATTTCAGAGCATCTATTCATTAAAAAAATAAAAAGAAATTAAAAAAAAATAATAATAATACAACAAAGAGGTCAATTTAAGACAAATGATCTAATTATACTTCAGAAAATATTACTCTAGTTCTCCCCAAAAAGGAAGATATAGATTCCACAGTTACCTGTGACATTTTCAAGAACTTTGCCTATGATTAAAAAGCCTTGTAAAAATATTTCTGTTGCATACAATTCGCTGAACACAATGAAACCAACCAAACAGAAAACCCAAAGTCATTTGAAAAGCTTACACTTTCAGTGACATAGACCTGTGATGAATCAGCATTCAAAAGGAAGAAACCTCCCTTCCCTTCCCCTTCCCTTCTTCACTCCCTTTAGTTTAGACTTAGCCGCTTTAAAAAAAATGCCTGCATGACAATTATCCACGCAGTTTTGAATGCCATAATCTCATTTTGTGACCAGGGAGTGTAATGCAAGTCTCATCCTGTTCCATTGGTAAATGACATTCAGGTGCATTGTGTTACACATTGTGCTTTATCAAAATCTTCCCAATTTTTTGTTGCTTTTGTTGCAAAAATATGTAATAGAAAACAGATTAGAAGGTATGAAGGTTTATTTTACAGATTCACCGGAGAGATAGGTGGGATTGATTTTATCAGAGACTGGAGAAAGTTGAAGGGATTTTTGATTCAGTTCAGAACATTAAGTGTTGCCAGCATAATATTTCACATGCACATGTTTGACACATGCACTCAGGTAGTTTCACCTGCATATCCATAGACACAGCTCTGCATGGGCACAGATGGAGTCTGGTAGAGGCATGGTGGAAAACTTCTCCCTAAAATATTGACTACTTTCCTGGTTGTTAAATCATTATTAAAACAGGTTGAGAACATGTTGGCAGTCTCTTCTAATGCTACTAGTGTACCAAATGACATCACTTTTTAACAAGATGGATGTTTGCAACGCTGAACTCAGAAATGCCAAGTGGAATTAGCAACTTAAAAAGCAATGCATTTCATTGTTTATTCATGGTGACAAGTGCTTCTCGCACTGTACTTTCCTGTTGCTGGCCCTGCAATGTGGCCTCAGTTTTCTTTCAACTTGCAGACAAAGGGCAGCTCCAAGGAGAGCAGCAAAAGAAAGCCTGGCAGGGCACAGGACTGTGGGGCATGCCTGGGGCTGAGCCCAGTCCTCCCATCACTGCAACCCAGGAACTCGCATCCTTCTGAATGCCTCTTGTACTATGGCCACCGGGATTTCAATAAAAATATTTTCAAGGTATTGTTGGGTTGTATGAAGGATTTCATGCTGAGAAGGTGTTGGGCAGGAACCTTAAAGTCTTTTAAAAGTATTAGTGTGGTCGAGATGCACACATTCAGAAGCCTCTCTTGTTCTGTAAGAAAGAAAGCAGCAAAAAGATGCAAGGGGTGTGATTCCAGCTACTTGCCCCCAAGGAAATATGTAGA
This sequence comes from Phasianus colchicus, assembly GCF_987193195.1. Classification (NCBI taxonomy): domain Eukaryota; kingdom Metazoa; phylum Chordata; class Aves; order Galliformes; family Phasianidae; genus Phasianus; species Phasianus colchicus. Next base: position 52,715,246 of record NC_143438.1, read on the forward strand.
GAGGGACAAAGGCAGATCTGAGCCTTCTTCAAGCCTATCTTACAGCGTCTCTCTAAGAAACTGGTGAATAATCCATCTAAGGTAATCCATCTAATGGGTGGCAACCATGCCTGGAGTAGGGCGCTGGAACTGGATGGTCTTTAAGGTCCTTTCCAACCCAAACCATTCCATGGTTCTGTGATTTGTGATATATAATGTACTAATATTTCTTACAGAGCACTATGAAACTCCGGGGAATACATGGAATAGAATAGACCCCTTCTCCAGGAATTATTCTGCACACAGAATGGCCCTTTGGTATCGAATGGCCCTGTGGTCCTTCAGTTGCCTATCAGGCCAACCCTCCTTAGTCAACACTGGCCTTAAATCAACTTCCAATGTTCTTGCAGCAGGAAAAGCATTTGTAGGATATGGCAACCAGCTGTTATGCAAAAGTTTCTATCACAGATTCCTGCACTGCCCCTGAAATGCACATTTTATATGCCCACCATGCAGAGATGTTTTCTTCTTCATTTGACCCATAGCTTTTACTGTCCTGAAAAGCAGCTGCAGCTCTGCTTAGTGTTCTGTGGTTTATCTAAAATCTAACAGAAGGAATTACAAAAAAACACAGTGAAAATATTAAATGATATGAAAAGGAGCAGAAGCCAAAGGAATATGGGCAAGGTGCTGTTAAAAGGGTTTTTTGTACATGGATGAGGAGGAATAGGTGAGAGATGATGCCTTGGAGCACGTATTGTTGCTCTTTATGTGTTGCAGTGGGAAATCAAATTTACAAGAACAGTAGGAAGGGTGGAAACCCCAAGCAACACTAGCATATGCAGCTGAGCCACAGCACCCAAGAGACAGGAATCTGGGTTACAGCCTTGTCTTACCCTACAAAATGATCAAATGGCCTCTGAGGAGCACAAGCAGTGGCCAAAATGCAAGGAGAGAGAAGTCTGGATGCTCAAAAGCCTCAGGAACAGGACTATGGTTTTTCTCTATTTAAAGGACATTTGAAACCTAAAGCAAAGCCCAGAAAAAGGGAAAACAGTGGCAGGAAACATCCAGATGCCTTCTGTGCCTAGTATAACATTTTTTTAATAACATTTTTATAACAACATTTTTATAACATTTTTTTTTCCCATGATGTCATAGGATACAAAGACTGCTGGCTGTATTGGTTGCACATTTTTGATATACAGAACCATAAAATGTAACAAACCCATGAGACAGTTATCGCCCGACCCCAACCCAGTTGGAAGCACTACTGGTGCAACAGCTGACAGGCAATGATTGGGTCTGCAGCTCCTGTCCTGCCTGCCAGCCACATGATTCAACCCCACATCACCATTCAGAGAGTAAGAGGGGTATGTATGGGAGACATTTAGGCAGACACCTTCAGTACCATATTGCCCCTTTCCTGACCTTCAATCCCTTTAAGGCAATTTTTTTTTCCAATATACTCATTCTGCTTTTCTTACTAACTTCCTTTGACAGCTCTCCTGTTACTATTTTTCTCGTTATTTTCAATACTTTTTTGAGTTTTCATTCTGTCTTGCATCATTTATGAAGCTTTATGCCTTATCCTACTTGCAAATATCTGCATTTTGCCAGTGCATGGGCTGAGACACAGCCTATACCTAAACACAACCATTAAAGGTCGTTTAATTCAACAGGCATTTCAATCAAAAGGCATAGGGCACTTATGTCTGTATTTCACTGATGGACAGGGCATACACAAGGAGTGTGATACTGCATGATATTCAAAGTGGCTAGATGCCTGAACCTGCTCTAAAATTCCATAGGAACAGAAGTTGCTCAGCACATCTGGAAGAAGAAAGAAGGTGATGCTGTAATGAAGTCTCTGAACAAGCCAGAATAACTCTGAATTTCTAAGCAGTTTTTTCCTGATTAATGCTTCTTTCCCTTACCAGTGCAGTGAACACCACAGCTTCCTGGGCACAGCTAGCACTCCTCATTGCCCCAGACAGAGTCTATAAAAAAGGAACAAAACCTACAAGCACATATATGGTGTTGCTAAGTAAGCTCAATGCTGGCCTATTCCTACAATTTAGCCTTATAACTAATTTAGTTAGGAACAATAAAACAATAAAGCTTTGCAGAAGGCTTCCTGCCTCCTGAAGTTCTCCTCTTCTGTGCAAAGGCATCCCCTGCTCCCGCTGCTGCCTGACCTCGGGGTGACACACTTCACAAGCAGCTCCTGCTGCAGTATGGGAGCAGCTCGGTGATTTTCCAGCAGACTTTCCAGCTGAAGCTACTGTCAGAACTTCATCTCCATCCCCTGCAAAGGGCATGAGACAACAGAGAGGTATTCTTTGGAATCCCTGGGCTGATGCCCTGTGCATCCCTACTGCAGAAGCATGCGGTGTTCTCTCTCTGCAGACCCATGCAAGGACCAGTTCTACTCCTTCCCCTTTCAGATACCCCTAAAATCCAGTTCTTTCCTTAATGTGCCATTTCTGCTGTTGCAGTAAGAAAAAGTTCCCATCTACACTTCCACACAACATTGTCTTCTCCCTCTCTCACTTGCCTCTTTATCTTAACCTCAGGTAGGACCATCAGCCCTGCCACCTACTGCTTTGCCTCCTGCAGGCGCACCATCAGCTCTCCTCATTTAGAAACCTCCATAGTTCTCTTTCAACTGAATCTCCAAATCCCATTTTCCCATGGTCCTTTTTGCTGTATTCTTCCCAAAGGACATACTGATGTTTTTCCACCATTCCTGTCTGTGCCATCTCACCACCCACCAGTCCATGCATCTCTGGCAATCCACTCCTTGCTCTTGCAGACTCTCTTATTCTTTCACGGACTTTTTTGTCATCACTATTATATAACATACATCACAGGTTTAATATTCAACATAAGCTGACACTGTAGCAGAAGGGAGGTATTATCTTCTCTTCCACTGACTGCTCTTTGAGATGAATTGTGTCTTGCTGTGCATAGAATCATAGAATCACAGATTGGTTTAGTTAGAAGAGACCTCAAAGCCCACTCAGTTCCACCTCCTGCTATGGGCAGCACTGCCACCCACCAGCTCAGTTGCCCAGGGCCCCATCCAACCTGGCCTTGAACACCTCCAGGGATGAGGCAACCAAAGCTTCTCTAGGCCTCACCACCCTCTGAATAAATAATTTTTTTCCTATTATGGCCTTGGATCACGCTGTGCACTGCTAATGAACAGCTGCGGAACTACTTCAAGAGAGATATTTCAAGTATCCAGAGGAAACTTTGCCCCTTTGTGTCTCACACATTTAGAAGCTGTGGGTGCCCCATCCCTGGAGGTACTCAAGGCCAGGCTGGATGGGGCTCTGAGCAGCATGGTTTGGTGGGTGGCAGCCCTGCCTATGGCAGGGAGTTGGAGCAGGGTGGGCTTTGAGATCCCTTCCAACCCAAGCCATTCTGTGATTCTACTATTAAGATCTGGGGTCACATGTAATGCTGTAGTTGAGCCTATAAAATAGCTGTGATTTTAGTTCAAACTTCCATTGAGGAATTCTGGACAAATTGCAATTGCTCTCATCAGACATGTACGAAGAACTCTGCCTCGTACAACTCTCAAACAAATCACGTCTTTTTTAGATTCTGCTGCCTGTTTGATCCTTACAAAAGGACTGAGCAGCTGTGTTCTGTTCTGGCAGTGGGGCTGGAAAAGGTTAATTTTGCACTGCCCATATTAGGTAGACATCTGAGCAAACTCTGCTCACATTTCATCACTAGGATTTGTCACAAGTCAAAATAAGATCATATTCGTTGTTTTAAGGGCCCTGAAGAAGTGTCACTCATGTCTCTGTGCTTAAAACTGTCTTAGTTTCTGTGCTACAAATCTTGTTTCCACAGATTAAGAACATCCACAGAAAGTTCTGTATGCATGACTGACGCTATTTAAAAACTATGTTTTACAGGAAATGTGAGGACAGTCTAGAAAAATGTGAAGCAACACATGAGAGAGAATAATGACAGTCAAAAAGAATACATTAATGAAGGAGTCTCTTAGAAAAAGGAAAGGTCCTCCTTAGGCTGAGATAGCCACCCCGAAGAATCTATTGCCAAAGGCGAGTTGGGTCTTTTTAATCCCTGTTCCCTTTTGCATCACTGTACCCAGAGATATGCCACAGATTTGGGGTGGGGTGAGAAGGTGGAGCAAACAAAATGCAGCTTTCTAAAGCTCATTCCCTAGTTCTGTACCTGGATTTCCAATCACAAATGTCATCTGGAAGTGAAAAAGTGAAATAGCTCCAGGCTGTGTTATGACTCTCTGGATACTCTCTGTGACTTCTGCAGCACAAAATAAAGAGAGACCAGGACCACTGCTTCTCTTATGAGCTGTTGGGGAGAGAGGCTGTAAACTGAGGGCAAACCTTGCCCTAATAATTTTAATGGCTAGCATTTAAAGCACAATATAAATTTAAGGCAAACAATATGAGCTAAACCAATACAATATAATCTGTGATTTGTAAGTGTTGTTGCTAGTTACTCTTTTTGTGCAACTACTGTAAAATGACAGCCAGCCCAGGCTAAGATAATGCCAAGAGATGGGTTTGTGTTCTGAGCTCTGCTATGCCTGAGCTAATCTTCTGGGTAGGAAAAACATAAATACTACAAGTATCCAAGAATAAGTAACGGTTTGTAAGTTTTCGGCAAGGAGATAATGAGACAAGTTCACCAGTTGGCTCTGTCTTGCTGATCCAGACACAGCAATGACTCCTGGCAGACACAAGGATGAGATACAGGCAGCAAGTCACAGCTTTTAAGGGAACGGGTCAAAAACGCAGGGTTCAAGAGGGCTAAGTCTGGTTTTCAGGTATCCTGCCCCAGAGTAATGTAAGCTGCCCTGACCTACAAAGAGGGTGCAGGTGGAGCCTTCCTGCAAAGGAAGACATCAGCCATGAGGCTGGGAAAGGCTCATTCTGGGAAGACATAAGGTCTTCTTTTCCTCTGACAAATATTAGGATCACTGGGAGAATTCTTGATCTCTTTTGCTTTTAGGATCTGGACCTGAGGCTTGTAATCCTCACTAGGCAGCAGTCATGGGCTGAGGTGATCTCCATAGGTACCCACAAACTCTAAACAAACCTTTGAATGTTTGCTTAAGATGTCCCAAGAGGGAGATACATTACATCTGACACTTTCGGCCCCAAAGGAAAAAATGTTGTCTTATAGACCCTTCGGACAGTCTCACAGCATCCTAAAATTGCATCCCTTGCTCTGTGAGAAGGGTGGATTAATCAGTGCTGTGAACATGCAAGTTAGGGGGGGAGCTAATAGTCAGGCTAGGAGGCAGCAGTATATGTAACACAGCATGAGCACAGAGATACTCTGGCAGTAACCTCAGTGGTGCGCACATCCTTGGCAAGGGATGGAGGAGTTATGCACCTGCACAGCTTCCCCACTTCAAGTTTGGTTCTCTGCTCTGAACCAGTGCTTCCCTGTTGTCCTTGCCTGATGCAAGGGAGTTCTCTAGACCATGGGTTCTGGTCGAGATGCCTCACCTGCACACTGTGTGCAGCCTTACCTGGTCCGTATGTCCTATCTGCATACCGTGTGCAGCTTTACCTGGTGCAGACATCCCACCTGCACACCAAAGCACTAGAGGTGCAGCACATGCCACTCCCACTAGGGAGGACTAGACTTTCTCATTTGCCATCCCATGAGCTCAGCTAGGGTGAGGGAAGGGGTAACATGGTGCCCAGATGCTGTGTGTGTCTTGTGGAAGCAGCATGGAGTCTTCACACAGTTTGGCTTTCAAAGAGGCTAGCAGCCAGTCCAGGAATTGGGGTGTTGAAAGGCCGTGCCAGAGGACAGAGAAGAAGATGGAACTTTTTTCTTCTGTTTCATGAGGTCAAGCTTGGTCCAGAGTCACAGACACTAATTGCTATTTATGGATGATGGGCATTTGTAACACTGCTCAGCAGGCTAAGGTCAGCCCTGGCAGGCAGAAACTTACAGTGGGACAATACTGTCACTAAAAAAGCCCTCAGGGATGGTGGGGTCTGCCAGGGTGCTGGGTGCAGGCTGAACCCTGCTGGGGTGTGCAGGGTGCTGCACATGGCAGACCTGCAGCAGTGAGGCTGTGGGTGGGGAGGATGGTGCACTGCAGCAATCAAGCGCTTGGCTGGTCTGGCTGCTGGGGCTCATCTCCTTGGCAAGTGAATGGGAAAACACGGACCGGTCTTTAAGACAGCTATACTTGGTAAGGTCAGATAGGACGGCAGGAGCTGCCTCCTGCTTTGGGTCACACTGCTGCTGATAATTTCACAGGTTAAAAAATGTCATCCACGATAGTCTTATAATCTGGGTAGAAAGAATGCAGGTAGGTTTATCTTTATTCTCTGTATTTCCTAGGACATGGTAACTAGCAGGACACAATAAGCTAGCATGGGATGTCAGCCTTTGAATTCACATGGCTATGTCCTTACGCATTAAATATTTTTTTATCACTACTGACACCTCAATATATAGCAAAGGACACCCTGAAATGGTCATTACTATTTCAAACGAATGAGTGTCAATACACAACATTGTCAAAAGGAATTATGCACAAAGCAGGGTGTCTGAGAGCTGAACTTCCCCACAGCTGTGGGATTTTCTGCAGCTGAGGAACCAGTAGCAGTAGGAAATATCTCCGTGCGGTGTTTTACATGGGCATGTTTGAATTACACATACAACAGGAGCCTTCCATTGTTCACCTCGCTAGTGTGAGTATATAATTTTCCTGCTGTCTTTTTCCCCCTTTTGTTCTTTTCAGCTATTTTGTGATTAACACCGTCTGGGGAAGAATTTCAGTATTTTCTGTGGTTTAGCAGGATGTGAGTGAGGTGGTGCTGCTGCATGAATCTTTTAAAAGCAGCCTAAGAAATATTTAAGACCTTAGTCTAGGAGGAACAGCTCTCCCAGGCATAATTTTTGGTGCTGGTTGCAGCAGGGAGCGTATGCTGTGAGGAAAGTATTATTTTTCTAAATGGAAGGTGTCAGATGGTCACGCAATGTGACTGCATGTTCGAGATCACTGCCTCCCATCTGCAATTTGTGACGTGTGAAAGATTCTGCCCAAATGTGCTCACCAACTGGAAACCCTCGGCACTTTTTTTTCTTATCAGGAGAGACCAAGATAACCAATGGTTTTACAGATCAGGGATCCTATCAAATTAATATCATTCTAGGATAAAATCTGCTTTAAATACAACCACTAAACTCCAGCAAAGTTAACTAGTACATACAAGTTCATTCAACTGATTAAAAATCCCTACTAGTAAAACAAGAAAATAGACACGGAATTTTTTAAGGATAGGTATTCTGCTCCTATCTTTTACCCAAAGGCTTGCTATAAGACATGACAGTATTTTCCGGCACTAATTAATGCCACCTAATTATAACACTTACTAGGCTCACGCCAGCATTTATATACTGGGGATGGTTTCTCCTTGTCCTTGATCAAGCAAACTGCTTGCTTTTTGCTTCTCTCCATCAGTTAAATGGATGCCACTGTGGCTGGGGCAGAGGCTTGGCAAAGGTTATTGCCTTGAGAAGATGGGTAGGGACTCTGGGTGGGGATGGCCTGCAATGCACCCCTTCTGTCTGACAGGTAAAGCGTAACTGAGGTAATACTTCACCCTACAGGATCCCACTGCAACGAGGACAGCCTGTTTTCAAGCATCCTGGTTCAGACAGGAGAGAAAACAGGGCACCAAGGGTAGAGTCAGGCAGCCCAGTCTCTGGGCATCCCAGCTGGGCACATCACTCTCAACTTTGCCTCAGAGCTGTGTGTGTTACAAACCTCTGTGATCCTTACCTACCACCGGCTGTGGTGTGACTCCCCTGGTGCTTGTAAATCTCTGAGTGCCCCACACAGGAGCACTCAGTGGGTTCAAGGGGTGCAAGTCTCACCCAGCCACCTGAGCATCCTTCTGTGTTTGCAGACTGAGCTGACAGCCACCAGAGGAGCATTCCTCTCCTGTGAGTTACCAGCTTTAACAGTCAATAAGCTCATACATTTCATTTCCCTTCTTGGTTCAGACAGGAGGTAGGTATCCTTACCAATACCCCAAAAGGGCAGATGTGCTCCTGACTCAGCACCAACTGCTTGTTCAAGGAGGGACTGCTGGCCCGGGTTGTGTGAATGGTGCAGCACAGATGTGGCTGCAGCCACCTGCATGCGGCAGCACTGGCTGTGACCTCGCCCTGCACACAGAATGTGGAGCAGGACAAGGAGATGCTCACACAAGCTGATTAAAACCTTTCCAGGAGGCTAGGAGCTTGCTCATATGTCAAGGACTTAGTCATGGTTATTAGCAACTGTTATTGGTACTGGGGTTAATTAGGTTACAGGTATCTAAACTATCTCTCATTACCATATTGACAGACTTCAGGGACCTGTTCTAATAAAAAAACAGTGAGTATGATGCAGGTGAGAAGCCCTTTGTCTTCTGCAAGGATATAGCAGGGATAGAATCAAAACCTGGCCTGCATCGCCTCTGCTGAGCCACCCAGCCAATGTGGAAGAGGAAGATTTTGTCTTTCTTCTACACTTCTTCACTGGGAGAAACGCCAAATGCCAGCTACAGCTGTACACATCTTTATTCAGGGACTGGGGTGGAAGGCCTCCTAGGTCAGGCAGTCTCTCCTTGTGTGAAGCTGTGCCAGATAAACCCGTGGAGCCCTGCGTGGCCTTGCTTGCTCCAGCACAAAGGCAGTGGCCTTTATCCAGTGGGTCAGAATGACCTTCCAGTTGGCCAGGAACGCTCCTGACCAGCCTATACCCATGTGTGCTTCTGAATACTGTCCTTTAGGCTAAACAGCCTTTCTCCATCCTAGTGTCTATCTTTTTTTTTTTTTTTTTTTTTTTTTTCTGCATGTGGATACAGGGAGGCTTTGGTTTTTACAGAGATGAATACTTTCTGCTCTCCTATACAACATGATCCACATTCTCCTAACCAGCCACCCAATCCTGTTCTGGACCTGTCTGGTCTTTGCGCCTTTTTTGGGGATTTGGTTACCTTGCTATTTCAGATTATTTCAGAAGACCTTTGCTTTGCACAGCTGTGTGTGTTTCTCTGTCTCTGCCACAGCTAATAGTTCTGGTATGTTCCAAGCTGCATGGCACCAGCAATCTGTTTATTCATAAACACCCTCTGGTGTACCAGTATGCACGATCCTTCTCCTACCAAATCATATCTAATCAATTAGCTCCCAGTTTACTATCAAAGATACAAACAGCAAGACTTTTCTAACCTAGAGAAGTGAAGGGATTGCTAAGGGCACTTAAAAATGAATCTAAAATAGAGACAGCTATTCAGGCATGCAGGAGGATTAAAGCCTTACAGACTTTTCCTGAACTCAGCTTGAAGCCTGCCTCATCCAAGCTCACTTCTTGTCAGCCCATGAACACCAGAGCCCTGCACTGTTTGCTGTTTGGAGCGTTTGCAATGCTATGGCTCCAAGAGGAGGTCTCTATCTGCCATGCTTAGCTCTCTCTTATTAAATCAGTACCCAAAGCTTTCCATTCATCTTCTTTGCTCTGATCTCATAGGATGTTATAGCAGCTTTCCACCCACATTTATCCATACCTTCCACATAATTACTTTATCTTCCCCCTTGTATAATCAATAAAAATTATATAAAGGAATATTATATAATCAAATAATATTAAGATGTTATAATAATGAAATAAGCAAGAGAGTTAGGTACAGCAAGACAAAGAGAATAAATAGGATGCTTACCCGTGTCGTGGGCTCACTCAGGAAACTCCAGTGGAGTAGATCTTCCAAAGAGAGAGATCCTTCCCCACTGGTAGTCAGCTCTTAAATGGGTCTAGGAGAGGTGCAGCCAGGCTCCACCCCTTCCTGCAGCACAGGTGAATTGCTTTCACTTGTGCTTCCAGGGCTGACTCATTGCTTGCCTCAGGTGATTAATCAGAGGTTCAGGCCATGACTCAGCAGTTCCCATACACCCCTCATCTCCCCACTGTGGGAAGAGCCGGTGCTGGCGGTTTCTGCTTAGCAGCCATAGGGTGGCCATGTCTCTTTGAGATGCTGATCTGAGAACACTGTCAAGTGAGGGAGCAGGGCAGACCATGCATAGCTGGGGTGAGATTCCATGATGACCATTCAACTGGCAGTCAAGGAAGGCAATATAAGCACTATGATAATTCAGTTGAGTTGCTTAAGACCAAGGCAACAGAAGTTTTCATTTGCTTTGGCTGCAATCTTTTGATAAGGTGCCACTGCTTTTGTATTGTTTGATGGGGAAATTTATCAGGGAAGAATGAGAACTCTGATAAACTATCCTTTTGAAAGCACCTTTTGATAGGGAAACCAATGAAGTTGTTTTAATCTTAGTGTGACTTTTTTCTTCTCATAAAAGATTGTAGAAATGTAATTTGACTCTCACACTGTAATTTTAAGACAATTTATTTGCTCTCTACGTGTGTGTGAACAACTATTCACACGCTTAGCATGTCTGTGTTTTCAGCTTTAAAGTGGTGGGTGTCATCTGAGGATCCAGATCACCCTGACTGCTGGGAGGACTTCTGCTATACATTCACAGAAGAAGAGGAACAGTATAAGGCATATTTCCATTTTAACCTTTGTTTCAGGTTTCTAAATTAGGACTATGAGAACAATTCTTTTATTTTCTCCCCGATGAAGTAGAAAAACTTGTTTCCAATTTACTAGCAACAATTACAATAAACCCAAAATGTTCTTATTTGCACCTCTTTAATTTCCTTTTATACTTCTTTTCCATTTTTTTCTTGCAATCTTACATTTATGAAATAAAATTTTTAAAGCAAATAAAAAAAATCTTTTAAATTTCAACCCCTTCTAAAATGAAAAGACCGAGTTCCCCTTAACAGTTACTTTTTCAGTAAACATTGAACTTATTTAAAAACCACTTCATTTTAAAAAAGCATCACACTCTGCTCCAACTCTAGAAACATTTATTAAAATCTTAATGAGATGGGGTCAAATATTAAATTCAGTGAACATATTTTTTTGATGGGGCAATCCAAACTGCTCACAAATTTTGGTAAACATGTAATAATATTGTTTAAAATATGAGGAATATCCATGCAGATATTTTAATGAAATATTTTAAATTAGAAATGACATATTTTTCTCTTTGTTATTTCCCTAAGTAGAAACAGTCTTGTAGAAACTGATTAATATAGTAGATAAAAAGCCAATTAAAAGGTTAACAAAAACACGAGGGGAAGTTTGTTGTTTGTGTAGCCAGTGAAAAAGGAGAGGGCTTGCTGAAAATGGCAAATACACATTGAATATGTTTTGTCACTCTTTCGTAGCAGGCAAATTGAAAGAAGAAAGGAAAATAACTTGTATTTCTGGGGCACGATGAGACATTTTCCAGTGAACAGAGAACATTCTACAGGATTTTATTTTTAAATCTGGAACAGAACAGGAACAGTTTTAAAAGCCCTAATGAAAAACCCCCAAAATAGCTCAATGCTAAGAGTCTGTCGACTGCTCTACCCAAGATGTGGTGAAATGAACTGAAAAGTGATCAGAACATCCCAAAACGTTATGTGTAGGAGACAGGAAGCTTGGTGGAGAGGGTTTTGAAAGAAGATTTTGTATTGTTCAGAGAGTCGCCCAAGCACGGCGGGGCTGGAATTCCATCTGTTCAGCTCTGCTCAATGAACTGGGTCACTTTCAATGGTTCACTAAGTCCTGACTATCTAAAAAGTACAGTTATTATGTTTTTAAAATCTTGAGCTGCACAGCAAAATCACTTTACTGTTTCTCGCCCTTGAGTTTAGAACTTTGGGAAGAGGGTTAAATGGAATTCACAACCTAAGAGTGAGTCCCATGTCATATAAAACATTTGGGTTTTTATAAAAGACTTGTGAGTGAGTCTGCTTATCAATAAACAGTCTTGTGTCAAAACAATCCCTCGTGGGTTTTTGTTTCCTGAAGAACTAATATCTACCATTGGGAAAGGACTGATCTTCACTGGTTATTCCTCATGGAAGTCTCTCTTCATTCTGGAAATTGGTATTTGGCTTCAGTGAAAGAAAGCAGACATTTGGATGGCCTTTTTGCACAAGCATTTCTGGTTATTGTAAGAACAGCTGCAGGGGCACGTGGAAATGCAGTTTCTTTGGAGACCTGATAAACAATTTGCTAGAGGATGACAAGAGGGATGGAAAAATAGCGCTGCATGGCTCCTGGATATTCAAGCTCTCACTGGAGGAAATCTCAAAGCAATGAATTCAGAATTCCTCTGAGAATCAAGGCTTGTGCATTGTGCCCAAGCTGTGCTTGTGAAAAAAAGAAGGAAATATATTTCCTTTGCCTAAATATGGATCTTCCTCCATGAGCACTAGGGCTTAAGAAGGGGATCTCTACTTGATAATAAAGAGTTCACTTCTTATTTGTATATATATCACAGTATATCTGGGGCAAATCTATGTTAGTTTTTTTAACTTTATGGCTTTTCTTTTCCATACAAAGGGGTTAACAGTATTTAGCTACATTCAAAGGTGGTTTGTGTTGTTATAAAAAATATAATATCACCAAAATCAGAAGAATTAAAGCATAAGAACAGCTCACCACCAAAACTATATGGACCTCTAAACAGAATCAACTGAAATCAGCACTTTGGAATTTAATGTGAAGAACACATTATGGAGCCTGCAATTAAAGGCTTTTTTCCCCCTAGATGGTCACATAAACAAATGAACCATTCAAAGTGAATCAGTTCACTGAGGAGCAGGAAAGTGCACAGCATCAGCTTTCTGATCACCTCCTGACACAAGTACTATAACTTCCACCCCCTGACCTCCTCCATACCAAATCCCACCTCTCTAGGCCATTTGGGTCACTGTTAGATGAGTACCCAGGATGAAACTCCTTGTGGAGATATTTAAAATGCTAAACACTAAAGGCACCTATTGAGTCACTGCTAATGCTGTATATTTAAACTTTTTTCTTCCCACCTGGAAGATGAAACAGGTTCATTTTGTGTGCAGAGCAATAGTATAAAATAATGGTACCTCTCACCATGGCATGGACAAGTTGGTGGAGAAGATGGTATCTCACAACTTTGTCAGGAAGAGGAGCTCTGTTTGAACTGAGAGAGTCCTAAAGAAACAGCGGAGAGATGATGCAGTATTTTGGTTAGTGTTCCCCTACACAGAAAAAAATCTCAGCCATTTTAATTGTGGAGGAAATAATCCAGATTGCAAACTCTTTGAATTCTCCCTATAAAAACATATGATTTCTAGTTCTGTTTTTAAAATAAAAAATATTCTTTGAAATATATTATGAACAAATGCTACATTCTATGTCCATGTCTATATATGTCTCTATATATATAAAAGAGATTGTAAGCGTTACTGGCAGATCTTCATGTGCTTCTCTTACAAAGATTTGTTCCCATTTCATTACTGATTAAATTCTGTTGTCCCCTTTAAAATCTTGCAGGTACTTCCGCGGTGTCTGACCCACTTCTGACCCACATAGCCAGGAGCAGAAAAAAAAAAGGAGTTTTACAATTTGCAGTATAGCTGAAAATCAAACCCTTAGACAAACCTCAAAGAAGTGACCACTACATTTCCCCATTGATTTTATTCTATTTTCCTACTTGCGCCTAAACTAACCTGCCCTACCATTTCAGCCTTTTCCCTGGCTCTTTAGTTCTCCTGTGGTTGCTGGTGAGAAGATGAGCTCAGGATACTGCATCAGCACATCAACCTGCTGTTCAGTCTTTCATTTAATGACTACAGTAAGGACGCAAGTCTCATGTCTGCTTAGTGAGCAAGGTGTCATGAATTTTTCTAATCCAAAATTTGTTGCCTTACAGACTACCCTTTTCAACTCCTGTTCAGGGATACAGAAATTATTTTGCTTATTAAAGAGCTGTAGACTATTTCCTTTTGCTTGTACAGTCAACTTGATCTGTGAAGGGGGAAACAGGAGATAAAGCTGCTCTGCCCTTTGTATTTGCTTAGATGCGAGGATCTTCTGAAATTTCAGAGCTACCTAAGTGAACTCCAAGATTCAAGCAACTGAAAAGGCAGAGGAGGGAGAGATTTTCTTCAGAGCTGCAATGGTTAAGATACAGACATGATTTAAACCATAGGCAATGGAAAGAAAAAGGAAAAAAAGTATATGTACACATATGTAAATATAATGGGCAACAATAGGTCAGCTCCTACAAGGAACTAAGTGCTATTGGCTTTCCTAGCTTTCACAGCAGGTGATGACATCATACATTTAACAGAAGGCACTGCTGGAGCTGTGAGGTCATGTCCCATAGTCACACTCCTATAGCGCTGACCCCTTCAGATGACTGAACACTTGTAGGGGTTGTGTCCCTACACATGCTGTTATCCCCATTTCTGCTTCGTAGAAACAGATGCACTGAAACATGGGAAGTAAAACAGCCACACTAACAACAGACTCCTGTTTGGGTTTCTAGTTTGGGTTCATGGATAGGCAGTGAACAGAGTTCACACGGCTGATGTTTGATCTTGATCCTGAAGATATCTGAAATGGGGAGGCGGGGTAATGAAATCCAGCCCAAGAGTTTTCACTTTACAGATCTCAATGAATTACAGTAGGAACGGGATGTACAGTGCCTGAGAGAGCAGATACTTCATGCTGCAATCAGATGCCAGGGGCTGGAGTACTCGCGGAGGGACACAGTTTTAGAAACATGATGTTATTTACTCTCACTTAACTTGAATTTATACTGTCTTTCACTTTGTTACTGCTTAGATCTTTGTGCACTGAGACCAAAACACAAACTGTGCAGTCCCCTTTGGTTTGGGAATGTCTTGAATCCGTAAGTAGTAAAGCTCTAGAGAAAATTCTGTGAATCAATAGCAACAAAACCTTACAATTTTAAATCCCAGTCATCTCTCAAAATCACATAGCTCTTTTATTTCATGTAGTGGTTATTATGAAATAGACTGGATTTCATGTCTGGCATGCTGCTTTTTGTTGTTGGTTTTTTATTTATTTATTTTTAAGGAATAACCAGATGAGCTAAAGAATAGAAATAATAGCAGTCTATGTCACTTACACCAGTACTTGCTTCCAGGTAACTGACAGCTCTGAAGGAGGTGATAAAATCACTGATTACTAAAGATATAGCAGATAAGGAACAAGATGAAGTAACAATTCGCACCTCTGGTCTAACAAGTCACAGAGGAAAACAGCACATCCAGTTTGATGTAGTGGGAAAACAGCTGTGTTAGGGAAGCAGGCTTCAATCTGATTGACGTGAGCAGGAAATCCCTGGCAGAAGTAAAAGCTTCTTGGGTTTTCTTTAAAGTGTGTATGATGATTTCATAAGTTCCAGAAAAAAATACAAAACCTACACATATTGTATTAAATACTGAAAGAGTTATGCTCATCTAACAGAAAAGAGAAAATTATGCCTGAAATAAAGTCTGACAGCCTTTCAAGACTGTAAATTGGCTGTATATGTTATGATGTGAAAACAGAGCACAGCCTGAACTCTCAATACATACATTTGGTTCTTTAGAAGGGGTCTATTTTACACAACCTTAAATATCTGAGCCACGTAATGCAAGCAGAAAAGTAAAAATAATAACTGTAAACTGTTTTGGAAATATTTATGCTACTAAATTCACATAAGTCCAGAAGAAAGACTGCATGAACTAAGAAAGCATAAAAATAGAAATAGTTACAAATACCAAAGGGAAAAGATAGTTAAATGAATGGGATGTCAGTAGCAAACTTTAAAAGCAAGAAGATACAGAAAACTGAATTATAAATCTAGTGGACATGAAGAGGAAATATACAGTAGGAGACGTAAGGGATAATTTTTTTTTAAGTTATTTTTTAACTTTGAAAAGGGGTCTGTCTGAATTATGTTTTTAAGGAAAAAACTAGACAAAGTAGAATAAAAATATATGACAATCTTGGAAACATTCAAAAAATAACGTAATGGAGCGTTGTTAGAGTTAAGGTTGTATGGTTAGGTTGTGGTTGGACTTGATGATCTTTAAGGTCTTTTCCAGCCTGAGCAATTCTATGATCCTATGATTCTAAATCCATCTCTTACGCATGGAGAAGAAATGTGTTATCTTCAGATGGTATGAAACTGCTAATGAAATATTTCCCACAACTCCCCAACAACATATAGGCAGCCATTGCTAAGGTTAGATACTGAAAACCATCACACCAAATACACATTCTAGGCAGAGCTACCCAATGACCTGTTAGATTACTGGCATCACCTTTCAGCATGATGTTGCAGTCCAGATGTTGCAGAGTAGAACAGGAAGGCCAGTATTTAAAAAAATAAATAAATGTGATGATCCCATTTGTTCTCAGTTCTGATGTCAGACCAGAGTTTTGAAATAGGATCATGGGTAGAGGATCTGTTTAATAGAGAATATAGTGTTATTAGTGACATTTTACATCATTTTTACAGAAAATACAACTTGCAATACTGATTTTCTAGCATTTTAATGAAATTATTGGTTTGGTTGATAATAATATTGATGTAGGATTCTCTGTTTTTTTGTAAAGTATTTGGTACGGCACTTCAAAGCACTTTAATATAATAGAACAATACAAAACCAATGTGACACACGTGAAATACATTAAAACTGTTTAAATGATATGCCTTAAAGTGTAATTTTAAATACCAATTGCCACTGTCTGTGTTTGTTGCTGATAGAGTTCTGCAGGGATTGGTTCTTGGCTGGATATCATTTAACATCATCAGCGACATGGAAGAAAACATAAAATAATTATGATAAAGTTTGCAGATGACATAACGTGACATTTGGGGCCATGTTAAATAATGAGCTGGAGAGATCTCTGCAACAGAAGGGTCTGATTATGAGGACAATTGCACAGTTTCAGTACGTGCAGTGTTCAGGTGAAAAATATTTGAAAAGGAGGGGACGTTCCCTATATAAAATAGGCACTTAAAAAAATGGTCAGCAGAGCATGAGCTCCAGTGTGACCTGACATCTGCTGTGGCCTTTGAGTGCACGAACAGGAAGCTGTACAGTAACAGAGAGGTTTGGGTTTGTCATTGTCAGAATTTCATGCCCTGTTTTTGTGCCCATGGCTCAGACAGGTTGATATCAAGCTGTATGTGGGGCACAAAAGAGTGTCAAAAATACATTAGAATACAGCTTAATTAAAAAACAAACAAAAAAACCCCAAACCAACCAACCAAAAAAACACCAAAAAGAAACAACTATGAAAGTCTATTTACTTACCTTGGCAGAGCACGGAAAAAGTTTGTGGAGGATGGAAAACTGATGCTAGATGGGTCCACCCTCCTCTAGTCAGAAATACAGGAGGAAGCAAATGATGGGGCTGAAGCTAGAGCCTTAACACTTATAGAGTTGAACTGTGAATGGACGGCTTTTCTGTAATCATCAGTTAGGTCTGTCTGTCCCAAATAAAAGTATTTTTCCTATCTTCTTGATGTAGAACGCTGTTAATGCTACTGATTAGCACAACAGAGTCATTGCAAAGCTATCTCCAGCAATAAAAGGTAGAAGAGACACTGTTCAGGAGAGGAAGGCTTAACAAGTGCCACTAATATGCCTGTTATTTCTATTTCCTAGGCAGGCTACTGTAGATCTTACTCTACCTGGGAGCTGGATAAAAACAGCTAGTTAATGCACTAAAGGTCAAAATTTCAGAAGTGCTCTACAAATGCATTACAACCAACTATTAATAATTCTCTCTCTCTTTTTTTTTTTTTTAAGGGGTCTGGTCATGTCCAAGGGAATGCCAGCTACATTTTTCTTAATGTATGAGCACAAGTTACACATAACAACCTAACAACACAATGCTGCCTCTTTAATGCTAATCTATTCCTTGCAATCTACTAGATACATGTAGAATCATTGGTGTGTATCAAGAGAGCAAAATCAGATTCTGAAAATATCTGAAAGGATGCACTAGAGTGTACATAATAATGTATTTTAATCTGCCAGGCCTTAAAATTAATCATGAATTCCCACAGAGATTTTAATAATTTTGAGATGATGTTTTTTTTTTTTCATATAGTGATATTCTTGGACAGAGTTCTTGAAATGCTACAAGGAAATGGGTGGGGGAGGGAAAAATGGGGGCCATTTTTCAATTACCAGGTTAGCTAAGATACAGATATGAGAGCTACTGTTTAATTGGTTGTTTTATTCTTTTTCTTCCACCTAATAGATAATCAGTAAAGTACCTCAAACACAAACTTTTATCACATCATAAAGTTAGCATACAGCATAAAGTTTATCTCTTTGGGTGCATACTTAAGGGAACAACTCTCATCAGCAAAAGCGTGCACTAAAATGCTTTCAACTTCCTGGCAAAGTTTGCAAACCCACACCTGGGTGATGAGATTACAGAGGATCCACGCTCCAGGACTTCCCCCCGAGTGGCAAGATCACACCTTTATGTTCTGATATCAGATTTTTCTCTTAAACATTTTTGTCTATTTATTGAAAATGCTACATCATGGTTCTTCATGGCTTCAAGTCACTCAGGACCATAGCTTTGGTCTGAATGCCTGCAGATCCTGCTACTGTCCTGCTAGCAGATTGACTTTTCTCGGTCACAACAGAAGTATCATAGTTCCCTCAAAACCAAGCTATTTTATGTTTTGTTGGGTACTTCAACAGGTGATCATGCATAAAGTACGATAAACAGAGTAAAGATTGCACAAGGCCTATGATTTCCAGGGCCAAAAGGAAGGTATCATTCCAACACACACTGAACCCACTCAAAATATTTTCAATACATGTAATTCAACCAGGAGGTAAACAGTTACCCTATACCCCTGTTAGTGTTCCTTGTGAGGCTTTATGTGAGAAAGGGTAAGCAAGATGAACAAAATATACTTAGCTTTCAAAAAAAACAACAAACAAAAAACACCCAACAAAAAAACCACACAAACCCAACAACCAACCTTGTAATTTTTTAATTGAAGTGTATTACTTACATTTCAACATTCACATGAATTTTGCACAGCTGTTTGCACTAACATGCGTTAAAATTGGTAATTACTACAGCAATCATGGTACAATTCAACACTCTTGCACCATTTTAAATATATTGCCTTGCTTTCATCTCTCTTCCCTGCAGACACACCTGTTTCAATGCTGCTTGCTTGCTTTGTTCTTTCCGATTTATTGATATCAAACATATTTCACAGGTCGAATATTTGGCATATTCCTGAGTCCTGTATTAGCAGCTTCTGAACTATGTGTTTTGTTTCCCAGTTTAAACGATTAGGAGAAGCAAGAGGCAAAAAGAATAGCGATGTTTATGAGAAAAGGGTGGAAGGGGTTGAGGAAAGCTGGGAATAGCTGAAGTGTGTCTGACACAGCAGTTTCTCTTCTGTATCACTATTTTATTTTTATGAGGCTGCAGCAAATTGATAGCTTCTGATACCATAGTCAATAAAACGTTGTGTAAATTCCAACGATGGTCTGGAAAAAGATTGAATTAGAAGGGAGGTATTGGGTCACATCTATATTTCAAGTCATTTCTGTGCTGTGTTATCCCAGCACCTGGGGGAAGCAGTTTCTTCACAACTAACCACCCAATTAGTACCTGCTGAGCATCTGATGCTTGATTCTCTTCTAACTGCCCCCCTCTTCCTATGCAAACCAATTTCCTAACAGTTTCCATTTCATCCCATAGGAGAACTCTTCTTAGAAAGTTTGCTGAAGTCACAAAAAGGTGTTGAAAGAAAATTATTCCGTAATTTCCTGATCTTGGACAAGAATTTTTATAAATACAGTGTGTCTGTTTAGCCACAATTACTAACACAGCTGTATTATTGCTTCCATGAGGAAGAGGTTTTCTGCACAGTCCACAGGATAAATTAGAAAGGACCTCAATAAGTTTCTAGTCCAATCTTCTTCTCCAAACAGGTTGAGATTTTTCTGGTCTACAAATCTTCAAGAATGGTAACTCCACAATTTCTATGGGCAGCCTGCACCATTCTCTCACTCTATGCCCAAGGAAATTTTTGTCCTTATATCCAGAATGAAGATGCTTGGTTTTGACTTATGCCTGTTGTCTTTAGCCTTCTCAACATGTGCTGTTATAAATAACCCATCTCTGATTTCTTGGTAACTTCCCCATAAGCACTGGAGGGCCACTGGTGTCCCCCGAATCCGCCTCATCCCCAGGCCAAGCAAACTGCGGTCCCACAGCATCTTCTCACAGGACAACTACTCCAACCCTGACCATTCTGTTGGCTTTGGCTGAATTTGCTCCAGTCTGATGATCTCTTTCCCATTTTCATGGTGACTGTTGAAGGGAATAGGCAGACTAGAGTTGATGCTTTCACCAGTATATGAAACAGCTGACATATTTAAAGGATGATAAGCAACTTGTGTAGCACACTAATTCACTGCACTTTTGGACAGCTGTTATTTTACTGGAAGAATACTGGTGGGAAGATTCAACCTCAAGTGCCTTACCACTACCATTTGCCTCTGACATCATGAACCAACATAATAGAAGACATTAATTTCAGAGCATTCTTCATATATATACATCCTATGTATGCGTATAATGGTGCAGTGTACAACTAAAGGAAGTCACACCCTAGTTATTCATACAACTCCAGCATTACCCTCTGCTCCTCATCTGAATCACTCTGGTACAAGTTCAGTGTGGATTGGCTAGAAGCCTGGCTGTGATTTTCAAACCACAAATAACTGTCTCAAAAAGGTGAAAAGTGAGGAAGAAGGTAGGTATTACAGGCCAAGTGAAATCTGAAATATGTTTTTCAGATGTATAGTCTGGGGTGAGATGATTTGAAGGCCAATGGACTACAATGAGAACTACATACAGAGATCCCCCTGCAAGTGAGGGTGCACAAAATACATAAATACATTTTGCATTTTATACAGCACCTTTTATGGAGAAGGCCTTTGGAGCATTTACAAACAGATAGAAACAGAAACAAATATGATTCTACTGGCCATTGAAATGCAGCCTACAGCTCGAGGTAAGTATTCAGCAGTGAACAGCAGAAGACAAGTTTATAGCAGAACATAAAGAGTGCTGCACCTACCAGAAACTTCAAGGGGAATTTAGCTAAGAAAAATGAAATTCCCTAACTCAGCATCTGGAACGGACATCCTACTTATGTAGTTTTCCTCCTGTAAAAGCGTCTAATTTCTGACTCTTCACACTCAACCCTTTAGACCACATAGACTCATCATGAGCAGTAGAAATCAGAGTAGATAACAGGCATGGAACCAATGGGATTCAGTAGAAATTTCTCTGAATAACAGATGAAATTTACTAGAGAATTACTTAAATTCTGAAGAACTGAAGAGCTAACCTATTGAACTGAACAGCATTCATTCTGCACATTTCTGGTATAATACAGAGTGATGTAAATGCCTTGTAGAAAAGGGCATCACTGCATCAGGTTTTCTGTGAGTAGCATTAGGAAATCCATATATAATTACCTCACCCTGGCTATGATGCTACTTTTTTTTTTTTTGTAACACCAAGTGAAGTAGGTGCATTAATACCTTCACAATCCTGTCCTAACCTAAAAGTCATTAATAGTGCTCCTAACACCTCCTCCATGCACACTCTGGGAGCACAGATAACTTAGGATGCACTACAGGGGTCCTGTAGGCAGGCTGGCAGTATGAGGGCTAGAATCAGAATCATTACAGATGGAAAAAGCCACTAAGATCACCAACCATCAACTCATCACTACCATGTTCACAAGCCATGTGACACCCATTATTTTCTTGAACACCTCCAGGAATGGTGACTTCACCACCTTTCCCAGGCAGCCTGTGCCAGTGCCTCACCACTCTTCTTAATAGCATGATATTTACTGAATTGCTAGGATTTTGTCCTCTTTAACCAAAATATCCAAATGGAATAGGCAACCCAGAGCAACTCACAAGAAAACTTATACATTCATTAGTGAGCTCAGGTCTCTAATCCTGCAGACTGCTTGATTCTCTACCTCATAGGGACACTGTGCCACTGCAACCAAGAAAAAAGTGTAAGAGTCAGAAAGAGTGCCTATGAGAGAAGAAAAGTTGACAGAAATCACCAAGAGAACCTTCTCCAAAGTAATCCATGAATAGAGATCACATCAGTGTTTTGTACTGTTGCTTTGTAATTCAATATACTACCTATTGCTTGATGTCCAAGACTAACTTCTCTGTTACTAGTCCTTTTGCATTCACACCTTCACACTTACATAATTTTAAGTTTTTTTTTTTCTAGCAGGATGCCAGTCTCCTATCTCCACTGAACTCCTCTCCTCCTCTTGTAGGCCCTCATTTCCTCAAGGGGGCAATGCTGATGAGGCACAGGCTGTGGAAAGCTTAGAGCGTATTGCTGAGGGGGATCATTACAGCTTTTTCTCTTTTACAGTCAGACTCAAATTCTGCCTGTGGAGACAACAAGGTGCAAAGTGCCAGACAGACACGTAACAAAGTCCTGGCCATGGGAAGCCAGCAATGATTTCAAAGGTCAGCTTTAGTACCATTCCCCTGCCCTAGCCAAAGGGAGTGTTAAGAAGACACACGGCTGACGGAGCTTGGGGCTGCAAGTCTCCTGTGGGTCTTACTGCAGACATTTTGGTGGGGATGCAGAGCAGCTGATGAGCTGCGAGACCTCCAGCACCAGCCAAAGCTACCCTGAAAAGACGTGCCCTGTGCTGCCCATGGTTGCATGCATGTGCCCATGAGCTGCAACTCCCACAGAGATTATAGCTGTGTGCCTCTCTACTCATGGGGGATGGATCACAGAGATGTCAGCAGGCCCCATTCCCACCAGCAGCTTAGCATTCTGAGAGTGTGACATGGGTTCTTCCCAGCCCAAGGAGGGTTGTTTTCCTCTTTCGGCCTCTTAAAGAGGAAGAACCCATGCTAAGCCTAGAGACAAACCTGAGAAGTTGCAGTGCTTAGGTAACAGATGAGACTTAATGAGAGTGAAGTCATACATGGCAGAATAGGAGTATCACACACACTCACAAAAAAAAAAAAAAAACACAAAACATGATAGTGGTATTTCACATGGAGAGATCAACTTGGCACCACAGCATTTGCCCCTCTGCCTGACAGCAGCAAATTTCTGCCTGAAAAAGGAAGGCACCAGGCTCCCAAGGGGTGGTAGTAGGGGAGAGATGCAGGCAAGCAGTGGTTTGATCTTTGTTTCCCCTCTCCTCACCTTTATCCTGCAGTGAGTTAGTAAGGGGAGCAGATGATCAGCAGATGATAGGATGGTTTCCAGGCTAACTGTCAGGAAAACAAAGACCTCAGCCCAAGCTCTGCTACGCCAGGTTCAGTGTGTCCTGCTGCTACCAATGCTACCAGAAAAGGGGGCGAGCAGCCAGTCCTGATAATTTTTTTTAGCTTCAAAGGTATCCTTCACCCCATTCACTGCACAGGAATGCAGCATTTTTGCCTGATGGGAATGCCCTGGATCTGCAAGGAGAGGAGCAGGGTGCTTTAGTAGCATAAAATGCTGCCATGTCCCAGGCATTAAGAGAGCGCCTTAGGCTGTTAATGCAATCTCTGAAGTTCATTGCAAGCACAGGCATACACATCTCAGTTCCCCAATGGAGACACATCCTGGATCTCAGGAAAATGGATGTTCTCTTACATCGTGGAAGGTAGCTGAGATTGGGGTGCGCGGGACAGTACTCAGCCCTTCACAGAATCATAGAATTGCTCAGGTTGGAAAAGACCTTAAAAGATCATCAAATCCAACCCTAACATAACCATACTACCCTAACTCTAACAACCCTCTGCTAAATCACGTCCCTGAGCACCACATCCAAATGCTTATGCAGCAGTCTCTCCTTAAAGTGGAGAAAGCAAGATGGACCAGGTGAGCTACCCTCCCAAATGCTTTACTGGATAGGAGAGACTAGACTTCTTACTACCTACATAGTGTTGTCCTTCTTGATGGATATGGATTCAGTGTGTTTTTGAAACAGAAGAAGCAAGAAGTAGTAGAGCCACAAACACTCACAGCTTCCCTTCCGCATATTCACAGATATCTCCAATGTGTTGAACCTGTCAGTTGGATCCCAAGCTCTGAATAACACAGCCTTTAGAATCACTATTTTTTGGCTTTTCTTGTAATTCTCCCACACAAACTTGGGTGTGCACTTCCTGAGAGTCACTGAGCCTATCTTGTGATAGTCACAGTTGCTCTAAGGCACCTTAATACCTTCTGTTCTCCAGGGTTTCTTTACTCTTCAATAGAGACTAACTCTGACATTCTCATGCTGGCAACAAGGAATCTGCATCTCATCTAAGCTTGTAAGCATTTCAATATCTGCTAAAAATTAAGTGGACAAGTTTTACCAGCATGAAAAAATTCAGGATTCTCTGGAAATCCAAAGTCTACTATTAAGTTTTTACAAAGCACAATGAATGGACTGCTCAGACTGTACATTTAATATTGAATTGTATTCTTTATTCAGATCAACTTAAAATGTTTGCATTTTTTCCTTTAATAATTTCCCTCAAAAACTTTCCTAAATAGCCAGAATACTTTTTAATAAATGCCCATGGATAAGAGCAACACTATTCATATTTCGAAAATACACCCTGACATCAACCACTTCAAATAATTGATTTGAGGTCATCTCTTAAGTTACTTGTGTCTTAGAGAAGTCAGTCCTTTAACAGCACATTTATTTTCCAAAATCATGAACTCCACCTTGCAATTACTATGGAGGGATGCTGAAAATCACTGGTTGATGGCCTTAATAAATGTTATTGTAAGAGTGCAAATACTTGGCAAGTTATACTTACAAATACCACCCTGGAAACGGCAATCCAGCCTGTTGAAACAAGCCTTGGCTGTGACAGTGCCATAATCCTTCATCTGTGTAACCAACATTTACTGATTTTTGAGATTATTGAGTGTCATTAATGACTTTCCAGTATTCCTTTGATGAACTACCTATGATCTGGTATAGCAGAAGACCAGGGCTGAGATGAGAGTATTTTTATACAGCGCCACAATTACTGTCATTATCTTGATTCTCCAAACCTGTAAGCATGTGCTCAGTTATAAATCCACTAGTGTCATTGCCTCTAATAAGACCATTTGCATGCCTAAAAATCAATCATCTATACACATGCAAAATGGAATCACAATAACAGAAAACAAACGCAATAATTACCCAATTGAAAGCTGATCACAAAAACTGTGTTTGACACTCTGTAAATCCATTGGAATCTGTGTTAACAACAAATGATCAAAACTTAACTTTAAAGAATATAACCTAATTGGTTAAATAGAAAGTGATAAATTCAATAGGCATTAATGAGAACTATACTCAGATACTGGGAAAACCTTCCTGTAAACAGGAGCAGTGAGCATTATCACAATTTGTTCAAGAAAGTTCTGGAGTTGCCACCAGTGAGGACATCTAAGAAGAGGTCAGGAATATTTTCCTCTTTTTTTCCCCCCTCTAGTTTCACTCCTCTGACTTCTGGCAGAGGAACAGACAAGGTGATTTCTGCAGCTCTTTCACCTGGCATGCTGGTGAATTATTAGTGTGTGGCCTTACTTCCAGTGCACAGTTTCACATTAATTAACCTTGGATCCATTTAGGAGCAGACCCCCAAATTGCACAGATTAGATGTGAAACAAGCAAAGCACACAACTGCATTCCTATAAACTTGGTTTTAAAGCACAAGACAATGCCCTTCACTTTATATTTTGTTCAGTTCTCCTGGCTGTTCTGGGTTTCTAGCTCTGAATATATCTTTATGCCCTATTCTTCACTTTATCTGATGTCTCCTTAATGATATCTAGCCATCAGTTCAAGATGAAGGTGACTAAACCAGTAATCATAGAGGCTTGAAAAGACCTCAAATCCAGTCTAGTCCAGCAGTCAGCCCACCATCACCCTTAACCCATGTCCAGCATGCTGTGCGAGCAGACCAAGTTAGAGACATTTGCCTTGAGTTACACCAGGGGAAGTTTAGGATGGATTTCAGGAAAAACTTCTTAACAGAAAGGGTCGTTAAGCACTGGAATAGGCTCCCTAGGGAGGTGGTTGAACCACCATTCCTGGATGTGTTTAAAAACCATTTGGATGTGGTGCTCAGGGACATGATTTAGCAGAGGATTGTTACGAATAGTATGGTTAGGTTGCAGTTGGACTTTGACTATCTTGAAGGCCTATTCTGACCAGAGCAATTTATGATTCTATGTCCAGGGGGGGTAGGAGGAAAATTCAATTATACGGGATACTCCCAGGTTTGAATTTATGCACACATGATTTGGATCTTGAGTTGAGTGACTGTAAACACTCAAGGTATACCTTAATATTCCTCTTTAAATCTTTCCCTGCTTCCTTTGTTTTAATCTACACCATCATCATTCTGTTCGTCACTAAGACCTGCATTCAGCTGTGACTTTGCTCTTCGTAGATCTTCCAGCATCATACCTAAACCTCTATTTATGTAATTCATCAGAATTTCTGTCTCCCTAACCAACCTGCAGCATCCTTCATGCTCATAGCGCTGATGATGACAAGGATGAGGGAGGAGTCAACCACTCCTAGCTGTTACACCAAAGCAAGCACATTCTTACTTTCTCTGTTGCTGTTCTTCAAGCATAGGAAGAGGCTTTTAACAACAACAGGAAGATCACTTCTTTGTTTTCTTTAACTTTTTCCTCTGGTTGGCACCAACTGTAGATCTCTGCCTTGCTTCCTACCTCTATCTCCCTCCCAGTGACCCTCCAGCCAGATGCTCCCCCTCTGTTCTTCAGTGTTAACCATAATGCAACGGAAAGTACAACAATAATTGCAGGTTAGCAAAGTCCTAGGCTGCAGCAAATGGGGACAAATGCAGCAGCAACAATTGCAGAAACAAAGTAAATTTGCTTACCTTTAGAAGATCTCAAGTAGGCAGGAATCTCCAGCAAGATACTCTTGCCTCCACTACCAGCCCATTAATGAGGTCTGGGAAGGGCTAAATCTTGTCTCTACCCCTTCCAGTTACTCAGGCACATTGAATGCACCTGAGCTCCCATGAGTGGGCCCTGTTTCCCCTGCAGGTGCTCAATCATTATGTCAAGCTGTGACTTAGCATTTCTGCTGCATTCAGTTCGTAGGCCATCTGGACTGGGATTCACTTGTGCTTATACAGCATTTGATACAGTGGGTTCAGGACATGCCATTGTAGTCTGTGAGGCCTTCAGACCTGCAAAGAATTGATGGTAATGTATGAAGAAAGTAGCAATGTGTACAGATGTGATGTAATGTCTGAAACTACCATCTAGGACTTTCTCAGGTTAAAAATGTGTAAGTTCTTCCTAAGGGCATATTTTACAAAGAGCAGACTGGTCAGAGGCATACATTACGAATTTCTAGAAACTTAGAGTGTTAAACAACTACAGCTAGTACCTGCTTTCACAACACTTTTATTCTCTTACCAGAGAAATCCTAGCACCATGCCAGAATAGGCAGCATCATCAGGCAGTTTGGTATGGTGTTTCTGGCCAGGCTTTGCACGTTGTTCTCTTTGTAGCAATACCAGAGTTTGCTGATATGAAACATGGATATCCCAGTCTGCACAGACATGTCACAGTCAGAGTACTCCAGAAGCTAAAACTCTATAAATAAATGGGAATATGAGCTTTGAGGCTTTTACTCAAGTTTGTGGAAGTTCTTCATTAATAATTTTGTAGGGAATGGAGTGCAAAGCATTTCTCTCAGTGGCATACATCTCCCTCTAGTCGGAGATGTGCCAGATTGCTGCTTATCTGCGATCTTCCCAGCGATCTATGAAATTTGAAGCCTGTAGTGATGCATATTTAGATCTTGGAATCAAAAATTTCAGTTTAATGCCACTTTCTCATCAACTGTAGAGTATGGTGTACATCTCCAGATGGCCTATACAAATGCTCTGCCGTACTTCACTCACTTTTTGAATGTCAAGCATCTCTGGGATTCAGCACATCACCAATTAGCATCTTATATCCATTTGACAGAAATGATTCTTCATTATTTCATACATTTCTTCTTTAATAATATTTGCACATTGAATTACTCTTCTGATACGAGAACGGGAGATAGCTTTGACTGGGGACTGCTTTTGGAACAGTTTTCTTCTGTGCAATCCTGAGTTGCTCACTGTTTTAAGCTAGAAGCTGCCCCCAAATTGGCTCTGTCGGTGAAGGGCCATCACTTTTGTCTTACACAGCACTGAGCAAACACTCAACTCTTGCATTTGTAGCTTATTTATTAGTGTTAGAGGAGGATGTCCCCCGGTAGCACTAACACCCAGCTCCTCTCAGCTAGGAAGCAAAGGAAGCACAGAACCAAATCATCTGTGGTCTTTACTCCTCTGAAATGCACTTTTACCTGACATTTCCACCTGGGCTGCTCTGAAATATGCCTTCCTGTGTGTTTGAAGGGCTGATGTAGCATGCTTTATACCAACCAGTCTGCCTTGCTGACAGTACGTGTCTCCTCTACGCACCCATGAAGATGCTCACCTCTTCATGTTGCCTGATAGAAGAGCCATACAGACAAAACTCATGTCCTCATGTCCTCATGATGTGAGACTAGAGCTTGTAAGTTACACGTTTCCAAACCACAAAGCTGTGTGACAGAAACCTGCTTTTGTTTGAAAACCCAAGATGCTCATACCATCACCTGCCTCCAGGAACGACTGCATTAAGGGAAAGTCCAGAGGAAGGTTTGTAATAGATCTGGCCACATCTGGTGATGGTAACCTTCCAAAATGTAACTGTAGCCTGTGTATTGTAGGTGTTATTTCCCCACAACCCTTCTCTCTGCATCAAGGAGCTGCTCCCACTCCAATCTGCCCATTTTGTAAAAACTGTAGGGAATGATCTTACTCAAAAGAGAACTATGTCCCCCAGTGTTTTACATCTGAATTCCTCTCTCTCTCTCATCCCCTACCAGCAAAGCTGTGGTAACCCGTGGGCATAGGTGATATCTTACTCCTTCAGCACTTCCTTAGCATGTGGGTGGGTATGTGCAGCTGGTGGCTGGACTGTCAGCAGCACTGTAAACCAGCAGAGGCCCCACCATGCTCTGCTAAGATGCAATTGGATCATTCCTCCCAGCTGTACCTAAAGCAAACATACCCACTCACTATGCTAGAGACATGGAACAAAACCTGCAGGAGGGATATGCAAACCTGGGGGCATTGGTTTGGAGTTCAGGGTGACAGGGAAGCTGGTGATATCATAGAATCATTTGAGTTGGAAGGGAACTTTAAAGGTCGCATGGTCCAACTGCCCTGCAATGAACAGGGACACCTACAGCTACATCAGGTTGCTCAGAGCCCCATCCAGCCTGACTTTGAGTGTCTCCAAGGATGAGACATCCACCACCTCTCAGGGCAGCCTGTGCCAGTGTCTCAACAGTCTTATTGCAAAAAAATTTCTTCTCTATATCCAGTATAAATCTCCCCTCTTTTAGTTTGAAAACATGCCATAGTGAGACAAGACAGTGAGCACTTCATCTGTTTTCTCACAAATTTTCGCTTTGTTTTCAAACAAACACATCATGGGCATGCAGAGAACAGAAAATGTTGGTATGTGACCTAGTGTTCTGCTTCCCAGGTAAAAATGTAAAATGTATGCCAGCAGTTTTTTAAAATGCATATTATGTTACTGATAGACCAGAATTGCTGGAGCAGATCAGATCTCTCATTTAAATATGCATTTATACATTTTTAAAAAATGTATAATATTGACTAGATCAGATGTAATGGTTCCTGTAGAGTCGTTAAGGTGCATAGTGCAGGCTCTTTATTTCGTATTGTATCAATTTGTAGAGTGGACTGTCATGGCGCTAATACAGATGTATGTTAATAAGAATAGGGAAGCAGAGAAAATGCTGTGTGCTAGTAGCCAGCTTTTAATTCCAGCATTTTTAGTCCTTAAAACTATCTTAAAGCTAAAAATTCTCCCCTCCCTTCTGCCTTGTGAGGAGAGCCTGATGCATGGCCCTGGTCAGACAGTGGGTGGGTCAGCAGTTCTGCGCATTGGGATGTACAATGGGAGCTGCAGTACAGGGTGGAGAGAGGAATTTGGCTTGGTAAGATCCCATGGTTCACGTCTTCACTGGCAGGGGAAACTGCATTGGGTTCGTAAGACAGATGTGTGAAAAGAACAGAAAAACACTTGATTTGTATGTGCTTTCACATGAGATTAAAAAAAGTCTGATGTAATTTAAGTTAAAATAGGAAAGGAAAAATATATTTACTGAGCTGAGATGTCATGCTGCATGTCTTGAGAATGGGAACAATTTTTTAAAATCAATACATAAATACTTAAAAAACAGGTTTTCTGTAGAAAAACAAACAGTGCTAGAGAGAAATAAACAGCATTTCTGTAATAATTCTGTAACTTCAGACCAACGTAACCCTCCAGCTCACTGAAGAACCTCTCCATATAAAGGAAAGCAGAGAAAATATAATGATTTTCAGATACAGTTGACAAGAGACCATTTAGTAAACTTTTATTTTTTTAACTAACAGTATGCAGGGATGTTGTATTCCAGGCTGCTACTAATAATCTCATCAGAATGCAAAAGCAGTGACTGTGTTATAAAACCAATGATCTGTTATATTCTGCGAGAATTTACAAAAGCCTAATGTCATTTACTACACCATGAGAACCATACTTGGATTAAAAAAACAAAAAAACCCAACAAAAAGCGGAATTCAAGAGACTGATTACAGCTGATGAAAAAAAAAAACCAAACTGTTTCCTAAAGCTGAGTTTTAAAGATATGGTACACGTTAGGGTTAAAGAAGAACACATCTTGAGTCTGGGAAAGAGAATTGCATTCGTGTTTGGGGGTGTATTACCCTATAGCTGATCCATACCACGCTCACATCACAGGTGGCTGTGTTTGGTCAGGCCCCGCTGTCCTGCCATGGCCACTGCATGGTAATTGTGGGCTCTTTGCCTGAGAAGAGTTTGCTTCCTTTTTTCCCTCATGCTTCTGTCAGAAGAATGAGTGCACCATTCGCGGAAATAGGTTTTCAAATGATTGCAAAGGAAGGACTTTTTTTTTCTGCAGAATAAATGAAGCAAAGCCTAAACAGACCCAAGACCTTGCCATGCACTGAACGCATCATCATCATAATAATGGTTATTCCCTTTCACCAGCAATAAGATGTGTTTTGCAAACATAAACTAATTAAGCCCCACAACCTTGAAAATGAGCCTCTAATTTCCTATAAAAGGGGAAACTTAAGCGAAGGCCAGATTGTGACACACTTACTAAGTGCAAGTGCTCCACAAGTAGCTCCATTGACTTCCACAAGACCCTTTTTGGTGTAATGTGTAGTTCAATGAGAGGTATCACAGCCTGGTGTGAAATGACTTGCCCAGAGGCGCACAGTGAGTCAAAGCAGGGCTGGCACCAGGCTCAGGGACCCAATTCCATCACTCCCAGGGATGTAAATTGCACTGAAGTTGATGGGAACTGCACGCACACACCCGGCGGGACCAGAGTGCCCCTGTGGCTCCTACCTGCAAGCCCTGCTCTCAATCCCTCTGTCCAGCCTGGGGAAAACATGAAACTACAAAGATCTCCTTGGAAACAGCCCATGATGAGGCATGCCAGTTTGGAAAACCCAGAAGGAGTTCTTATGAATAAAGGCTGAAAATGCAAGGAAGCCAGTATGGCCATGCTACAGTGCCTGGCCACCACAGCCCCAGCTGAGGCAGAGGCATTCCTGGGTTCAGAGAAGTTGGGGTGACCCTCCTGCACAGCCCCAGGGCAGCCAGGTGACACAGGGTCAAACTGGCTGCAGTCAGGTGCTGGCACTGCAAACAGTGAAAAGTTTGGACATAGAGCATCTGAAAAAGAGAGACTGCTACATATTGAAGAGTAGAGCTCTGACCTTCCTGAGCTGCAGGGCATGGGAAACTTAGAGATGAATGTCATGACTGTATTTGAATTGTGATCTTAATCACGTGCATTAAATATAGGGGAGACAGACCCATGGGGCACAGGAAGGACTAATTGTCATCCTAGGGAATTGGCCCCTGGGTGATTGGGCCTAGGATACTGACAGGTCTTGCAAATATCTCCTGAGCTGGAAATGGCAGCAATGTAGTCATATGAGTTGGACAAGCAAAGGAAAGCAGTCCTGGTCTTTCCCAGCCCATGTGCTTGACACTGGCATTACCATTAGGAGAACACTGTAAAGGTTCACAGGTACACAGAGGCTGAGAATTTAGGTCACGCATCTCTACAGAGTACATGTGTTATGGTATAAAGACTTACACTTTCAGGCTTTCACATTCTGGACATGCTACAGTGCAGCAAAGAGCTTGTCCTCTGAGATCCTCGTGGTTTTGCTTAATTTCAGAATTAGAACACTAAAGAACAAACAAGGAGACAGAAGATTTGCTTGTTGTTCCTGGCTTTCAGTGCAGCTGTTTCTGCAGTGCCACGTGTATGGGGATGCTTTTATTCATGGTTGGATTCTCTTCATGGCAATAAAGAGAATAGATTTGGACTTCATGCAAGTGAACCTCACAAAACCAGGAGGAAATAATTTTTAAATAATATATCTATTTTATACATACATACATATATATACAGTGGGAGAAGCCCCATACATTATTCCAGAAGGTCATGTCTTAGCCTAGATTTCTGGGTATATTTCCAGTGCTTTTTTTAGACAACAAAATATATGAAATTTTCCCTCAGAGGACAGAGTGCACATCTTTGTCTTGGCGACAGTAAGTGGAAAGATCAGGGCACAAGCAGCTCTGGAAGGCTGCATTTCCCCATTGCCTTCCGAGACATGCTTGTCCTAATGTCCCTTTCTCCCTCCTCCACTATTGCTTTTCTTCATTTGCTGACAAGCCCAACGTTAAACATTTGCTGGAGTTTTCATATCGATAGTATGTTATATTGCCATTACTGAACAGTTTGGGGCTTTGTGGGTAGCTACCATGACAATAGATGCACAGCCTGGAACCAGTTTTAGTTAATTAGAGTCAATCAATCCAAACTTTGCTAACTTACTCATGTGAAACAATAGTATAATGAACCAAAGTCTGCAAGATGATTGGGAAACACAAATTATTGCACCCTGATAAATTAAATGTGACTATTGCAAAACCTTCCTTCTAAATGAATACTCAGAGAGGGAATGTATGGGTGAATAAGCATAATTTAGAATACAGAAAAAAATTAAAGAAGCTGTTATAACTCCACTTCCATGTTTTCATTTTTCTTAAGAAGAAATTGCCACATATGTGAGACAAAATAGGCATCATATGTTTAAGATGAAATTTTTTTTACACCAAGCGATTTTATAAAATTAAACCCTCATCATTCCCAAATAAAATTCACAATGTACATGGCATCCAAAGGAGTGGAATCATTCTGTTTTGTGTGTCCTTAACAATGGCTCATGTCTCAAAGCTGTTTGCTAAGTATCTGACCTTGGCTTTCCCTCACTCCCCTTCCAGGTGGGTAGTGCCATCAGACGGCCTTTTCTCATAAAGATTTCCCCAAAGCTTGGATTTCAACCAAAGGAGAATTTCTCTTTCATAACTGTTTTCTCTAGACTTCCTAAAAGTGGTAATTTTAGAATATGAGGATCCAGTTGCAACATGATGGTTAAGCTTTCTCATTAAAATTGCATTTGGGGTATGGAGTCAGCGTTTGATAAACCACTCCAGTGCTTTAATGGCTTTCACAAGGTTTTGGTTTTGTTCAGTATGTTTCTTGCAATTTTTTAATTCGCAGTGCGTCTGTCACATGTGCAAAAAGAGACATACAGCAAAAGTCTGAGCCCTTGTGCTAAGGAGAGGATCACAGAGATATGCAGTAGATGAAATACAATACAAATATGAACAAACAGAGCCTCCAGTGACACTCATGGGATTTCAGGAGCAGGTTCAAGAGAAGGGGTGGGGGAGTCTCCTATGACTGCTTCACAGACCAGAATGAGCTTTGTAGAACTGTAGTTACTGCCTAATATGCTTTTTATAAAAACTCCAAATTGTCTGTTTGATCCAACACTACTTCCCAGAAAGTGGCAAATATTTCTGCACACTGATGTAGTGACAGATCTGGGGGGAAGCTAGCTATGTAGGGCACGTGACAGAAATTCACATTTCTAAATAAAAATAAAAATATTAAAAATAAAAGCCCTTGAGGCTTACGGGACTTGAAAGAGTTCATGCTGAAGACTGCAGCACCTTCCCAGATGTTTCCCCAGTGATCAGACCTGAAGTTTTGAATATTTGGATTGTTGGGTAAGAAAAGTTGGGGCCTTTTCTGCCCCGTTACAGAAGTGACCACTCTTTTGTCATACCTACTTATTATTTTTGACCAAACATCCCAAGACTGTATGTGGTTTTAACCGTATGAGGGCATAGTAGGAGATGTTACAGAGGAAGAAAGCTTACTGATACCTTCACTTCTGCCTATTTCAGCATTACATGGCTTCTGTTTCTCATTCAGAGGCTAATCTGAATTCAGGTTTGAAGTCTGTCTCCCTGTGACGGAAGATAAGGAAGCTAAAAATCTGGGTACTCTCTGCTGGTGCCTGGGCTGCTTGTTTCCCAGCAGTTGTTGGAAAAAAAGGGAAGAAAAAGGAAAAAATAGAAAGGAAAAAAAAAAAAAGGAAGAATTAAATCATTTAATACTCTGCAAATTATGGATTTGGTTAAAAGAAAAACCTGAAATATCATTTTTACGTATCACAGTTGGATTCCTAAAGCCAAGGCTGCCAGCTGTTAATAATAAATGCAATCAAAAACAGCTGATACACATTTCTAAAGTAGTTCAAAAGATCTAAAATGATATCTTTGCAATTCAGTGTCAAGTTCAAGAAAGTTAATAAAAAGGTGAATATTAATAGGGAAAATGTACTCGCTCCTGAAATAATTTAGTTTAGATTTTTCAAAAATTATAAGAATTTTTCTGTGGTAATTCCATTCCCTTTCTTTCCTTTCTTCCATGTTCTGAATTGTTTTTCCCATGTTCAATTGCAACACACCTGAAACACAGCTGTTTATTAAATGCATGAATTAGAGGAAGTACTCATCTGATATGTTAAAAAAAAAAATGCATGGGCCTGGTGCAGGGAACCAATATTTTTCACGTCTGTTCTACCATGATTATTTATTAGTGAGGCATGGGAAGTGCAGAAAGCGTATTTCTGCTGTTACAGGTACGGGCAGAGAATTTTAAAATGAAACAAAGGAATGAAGTACATCCAAGCCATAAATGAAATGCGGCGATCTCTTACAAAGTAAACAAAGTGGGAAGGTGGATTTCAGAACTTGGGTCTGCTTTTTTGATAAGAACAAAAATACGGTCCTTTAGCTGCAGGAAGCTGAGCTTCGGTTTAATATGCAACATGAGTCGAGACAACGCTGATTTGTACATGTATTTAGAGAAAAGCTGCTTCTTTAAATATCTCTTGGATGGGAACTCATCTGAATCCCGTTACCTTCACTGATATGCCTCTGACTGAATATGCCTCGACATGACCTTGCAAATTTAATTCTTCAGTAGAATAATGATGAGAAATTAAATCATCCATTTTGCTTTGACTTTTCTGCATTCTTTACCCTAAAACAACCACTTGGCCTTCATCCCCTCTTCCCTTCCTGTCCCAACCCTTATTTCTTTTTGCTTTAAAACCCAGGAATACACAGAGAATTATTGCAGTTTTCCCAGATGGAGACAACTACAATTTCTGAATACAGCTGTGCTCTTTATATATCCATTTTTCCTTACCCATCACTGACTTGACCACATCCTTCTGCAGTTACTTAATAACTGCATAGCGTTTTCTGATAACATGCTGTTCATGAAATAGGTTTCTCAACCTTAAATATACAGTAGAAATATCCTCTGTTTACACTAACTATACCAATGAACACAACTCATATTTGCATCTTAATTTCTATGCAGATGCAAAGTTTAGCCAGCTTCTAGCAAAGTGCACCAAGAATTGCACCAGTGATTATGCACAATTATACCACGTTTAATGACGATAACCAGGAAATGGGTGAACCTGTTTTATTTTCTGTACATCATACTCATTCTTCTCTTACCTCCACTTTTCTGTTGAAAAACCCCGTGAAAAGTGGTATAGATTGAAACCAACATAACAAGGTGCCCAACTGTTAAATAAGTAATTTTTTCATCTCAAGACAGTGTGTCCTGTCCTGAATAATTACGGTAATGAAACAAAGGGAGCTTAGTTTATTTACAAAAGGGTACTTTGGGGGATAATCCACATCCATTTAAGTAAATAGCCATGCTTAGAGAACACCTACGGTCTTGGTAACTTCAACAAACATTTATCCTTCAAAAATTCTGCCATCATTTGATGTAATGTCCACAATGAATTCAGAATGAGATTTTTCAAAATCTTCGTGGAAGTAAATAATCTTTTATTCGGATCTGAAAATCTGTCCTGGGGAATGATCTGCCTTCATTTTAATTTGGTCTTTATTTCATAGAGATTGGAAAGTTTAGCTCAGAATGACAACCATTATTCTTGACTCAACAAAATGATGACTCAAAGGAAAAAGTGCTCTCCATTTCCAAGGCTGCTTCTGCAGCCTCTGCTGGAGGTTTGCTGTCATGAAAAATCAAGGGATTTGTAGTATCTGTAGGCAGAATGAGCAGTGAAGCTACAGCTACTTTGATGGGTCCTAGTAACCTCATGAAACATGTCTACCTACACAAGTAATTGCATCCACCATACTGTCTTATCCTGCTGAGTTTTATTTCCGGCATTGAATCCCAGTCTTTTCAGGCTTTATTTCTTACAGGGCAGCATTTCAACATTCACTTAATCATCATGAATATTGGAGCAGTGCAAAAAGCACAGCAGTGTCTTTTTGCTAAGTGGATTCATTTCTCAGGTGAATGTATGAAATAGCTGGCTCTCTGTCTCACAGAAAACCTTGCTGTCCAGTACATGACAACAGCAATGTATTTTCTTCTATGGAACAAAAATATATGAAATGTTTAACTCAAAGTGCAAGTAAGAGAAAAATTCACAGGGAATTTCAAAATGCAGGTGCAAAAGAAGCAAGAGGGTATTTTCCTCCAAAATTACACCTCCTCCTAAGCTTAACTTTCATATCTCAGAACGAGACAATAACAAACCCATACTTTGTCCCTCCGACAAATTGTGCACTGTTCTATATTTCACATATCTAGGTAGTCATCTTGCTGCAATGCTAGAAAGCCTCTCCCATCTCTCTCAGCACACAACAACCTC
>NC_143438.1:52757500-52852500 GCF_987193195.1 Phasianus colchicus
TTAAACTTGCGTGGCTTGATTCTTTTACTAATGACCCCTTTTTAACAACAATTCATCTTCTGTTTTCCCGGAAGCACACTTGGGAGCTCAAGAAAGGAAGGTTCTGCATTAATCTACAAACAGCTACAAGATCCACGAACAACTTTGCAAATACATCCGTAGTCTCTGAAAAGAGATGTTAAAGCATCTTCATAAAACTGAGCGCCTAGGAAGACATTTTGTTCTAGTCAAGGTCAAGAAATATGGCAGAGAATGGGGAAATCAAGGAGTGGCTTGCTCAGTTTTTCTCCATCATGTCCCCAGGACAGTTGTGTCCAAGCCAATTGTCTCCATTATGCAGGAAGGACAAAAAAGCTGCAAGTGTTGCTTGAGAAGGAATCCAAACACACCCCATGTACTTCTCTCACCCACACAGAAAGTTAAATCATCCATCACTACTTTGTTCCAGCAAAAGATTATTTTAGATTATTTTTAAAAGGAAAAAATCTTTAGTATTCCCTACCTGCAAACTCCTACTTCAGGACACAAGTCTATCTAATTGTTTTAAATTATTCCAAATAAAATTGGAGCCTAAGCGGGCCACACTTCTATGTATTGATCCTAGTAAAGCAGAAATCATATAGGAGAAACTGAAGTGCATAACATCTCAATCTGAACGGCTACTGGGCACCATCACATCTGTCAGGGTGATGCTGATGCTGTCTGACTACTAGAGATTGAGATCCAGAATTATATATTTTCTGAGTGATAATAAAGCAATGAAAAATTCTGATGGCTTATATACAGGAAAAAAACTAGTATCTTTGATGATCAATAGAAGAAAGACAGCCGCTGGCTTTCTATCCTTCAGAGAAAATGAGAGAATGCAAAGGGAAGCTGCAAGTTAATTCAGAAGACCACATCACCACATTTTAGCTCTGTAATCTCAAATGCTAATCCTACCTATCTAGTCATATGATATTCTTCATCAGCTCCTCTAAATTTTCCCTATCTTTTAGATTCTGCCTGTTAAGATGAAAGGAGTAGGAATTTAAAAAAAATGAGAAATAAATGGAAAAGAAAGGTCATAATGTGACACCAGCAGTAGGTAGACTCATCATCTGTATAGGTCAAAGGAGTCAGTACTGAATGTGGAGAATTATTATTATCTTGAATTAAGTAAGATATTAAGATTTAAAAATGATCAGAATATAGGTGGAAGCCTTTGCTCCCATTAGATATAAACATTTTAAATGAAACGATAATTAGATTATCAGTGAATATGCCACTGAAACTAAGAACACAACAATGCTCAATACTGCCCTAGATATTTATCAAAGATACAAGAAATGGTGCTACCAAGAATGGTGTTCAAAAGCTTGTCTTTTTGCCAGTACAATAAAGGATTGTGTCTTTCACTACAATGCCTTTCCTAGGCTAAAATTATAGCAAAACACTTTTAAAACAAAAATATAATTTTAAAGGCAAGGCAACGTAGTGAGAGGGCATATATTATCCTGAGGAAAATAGTTATATATCCAAGGATGGCAGTGTATGCTTCATCATTGATTTAAATGGGACTAAATTCAAGTGTGTATTCTATTTTGCATGGTTTTCTAGTCCCTAAAGGTTAATTGAAGCATAGCATTACATTTTTTTCTTGTTTGGTGCACTCTTTCATTTTCTTATTTTAGAAATTACAATAAAACTAAAACTGGTAGCTTTAAAAATCTGTGCCAAATAAAAAGTGGGATTTTCTGGGGTTATTATAGATAATTTAAATGCTCCACTAAAATTCCGCGATAGCAGTGTGACAAGCTGGCACGCTAAAGCAACTCAGTGAAAAAGCTGTGACCCATCACAGTTTTAGAGGAGACTTAAACATAAGAAATAAACTGCTCTTCCTGAGTCTTCTACTCAACTTTTTGCCCCAGAGCCAGGAGGGAGAGCCAAAACCAATGCTGAGTCAATTGTTGATACAGACTGCATGCACCTGCAGCAGTGCTGCATATCTTGGGGATGAGAAACACAGCTCTAACTGGTTTAAAAGAAAACTGCTTTTGTTATCATTTTCTTCAAAATTTTTCTTGAGAACTGAGTAGTTCTTTAAGGCTCTTTAATCCTTCACACCCCACCCCCGCCACAAAAAGAAAAGCTTTTTTGTTTGTTTTTAAATTCCTTCTACAGACCTTCTCTGCCCCCCTGAACCAGATTAACAGTGGTGTCTTCATCTCACAGACTTCTGCTATGCTATCACAGCACTCAGGCTCAGAGAAAATATCTCCTTTTTGAAAAATACTTATGAGAATGGTTGGAAACAGAGACCTAAACTTGATCCTTCACTTCTTAGCCAGGAGTATCACAGGAGTGTATTACAGCACTGGGAGCGTACTGCGGCACACTTGGAACACTGTTTAAAAGAAGGAATAGCTCTTGCCTCTGGGTTATGTACATCACCAGTGCAAAGAAAAGAATAAGAGGAATGGATAGTAATGTCATGGCTTGCAACTAAATGGTATTGCAACACCTTTGTTCACTTTCTGCTAATGGCCTCAATTGGGTCCTTCTGTACCACAAGCAGCTTCTCTTTGATGTCAGATGATATATTCCTGTGTTGTTTGTCAAGAAAGAGATGCTCACTGATCTGTTCTCAGAAAGAATACGGTTTCTCAAAATGTGTCAGAATCATAGAATCACAGAATCCTCAGAGTTGGAAGGCACCTTTAAAGGTTGTCTAGCCCAACTTGCCTGCAATGAACAGGGACATCAGCATTTACATCAGGTTGCTCAGAGCCTGGTCCAACCTGGCCTTGAAAGTCTCCAGGGACAAGATATCCACATCTCTGGGCAACCTACTCCAGTGCCTCACCAGAACAGGTTGCCCAGAGATGTGGTGGATGCTCCATCTTCCCGGAGAGATACAGTCAAAAGACATGATCTGAGAGATTTTAGTCCACACATGCTTCAGGTATGTATACATGCTAGCAAAAACCAACCAACCAACCGAACAAAAAACAATACAAAAGAGGCTTAAGTTTAGAAAACAAAACCAGTATTCAGGTAAAAAAAGGTGTCTAGGAAAAAGGCTGCAGTAGCAACATGCGGATTACATTGCATTTGAAACTGGAATGTTTTTAAATGATGTCTATGGAGAAGATAAGGAGTGGTTTTGAAGATGCTGTTTGTGATAAAATAATGTAAAATATTTAAATAAATCAGATACAACTTTGGGAGATTATAGTGCATGTTTCACGAAGTTTATTGTAGGGATTTTTCTGTGGGAAATGCTTGATTGAGTCAATCAAAATATGGGATAACTATTACACATTTTATAATTTCTGTACATGACAGTCAGGATTACATTCTGGTAGGTCATTTGATTCTCTGCAGGTGGCTCTGTTGGTTTCTGGAATAGTATACTGTGAATTACATGTTACACAAATGAAAGGCAGTTATAATTCTGGATAACATTGTATTTGATTCTACAAACATCTTTAGGCCTAATGCAAAGATTCCTTTGAATCATTTATCCAGCTAAGTGTCTGTGGTCCCAAACTCCTAATTTAAAAAT
Organism: Phasianus colchicus; assembly: GCF_987193195.1. Classification (NCBI taxonomy): domain Eukaryota; kingdom Metazoa; phylum Chordata; class Aves; order Galliformes; family Phasianidae; genus Phasianus; species Phasianus colchicus. The sequence continues at coordinate 52,761,051 of NC_143438.1, forward strand.
GTTGATAAATGAAGTATCTCTTTAGCTAATAAATGAAGTATCTCTTTAGTTATCCTTTGTCAGCAACATTCATTTTAATGGAAAGTGAGTTTACAGGGTTACATGATTGAACTACTGAGCCAAGTCAGTGTTGGCAAATGATGGGCTAAATTATTGATGTTACACACTAATGAATTCTGATGAGAAATAAAATACAGACATTACATTTCAAGTGGTTCATAATTATTTTTGTACTTTAAAAGCAATTTTATTCTTTTTCCAAATCATACTGTTTCTGTAAAACAAAAACATAGTTAGTGATTATAACTAAAATTATTGAGTTTGAGGCAAAAAATGCTCCTGTAAGTTTTCTTATACAAGTATAGTGCTATTCACACTAGGACTCTGACTTCTTGTTATACTTCTGGGAGAGGATAATTAAATTAAATGTCTAAATTTTTAAACCGCTGTCTTTAAATAAAATAATCTACTTTGCAACGATGGTTAAGAGTTCAGCAGACGAGTTTATAATCTATGATATATCAGCATGTTTACTAGAGATGTTCTGACCCACCATAATTAATTCAGGTAACGACAAAAACAGAGGAGCTGCCAAAAAGGAGCTTTCAACATGTAAACAGTTCATCATTAAACCTGTGTTTTGATATATGTTTAAAATGAGTAGAAGGAGGTTACTCAACATCAGATAGCCCAAAGTGATGTTGCAAGGTTGAATCATTAATTTAAAATGTCATTTCTCTGTCATTTCTTTACTCACTGTACTGGATAAAGAAATTTATTTTCTTGGGTATTACTTATAAAACCAGAGCTAAGCATTTGCTCATTTGGCAACATTATAACTTCATAAATTCTATCCCTAATCTTGTCTTCCTGAAAATAGACTTTATTTGACTTTTCTTAATTATACACTGAAGGCTTCTGTCAATTGCTGGAAAAGAAAATCTACGAAGTCTCACTTCCTTTTCTTTTTGACACATAATAACTGAATAATCATCTCACTTACTGGCTCATCGCTGCATTCTCCTGTTGTTCAAAATTGCCATTGCTTTTCAATAGATAAGTACTGGTTTTGCTTACAAAAAGAGAACCTTGCTGGTTTTGCTTACAAAAAGAGTCTTGTGATCCAAATTACCTTTGAGAGATTTGTCCGTTTGACCAAAATCTCAAAGGAGAGGTTTATGTGCTACAGAGTCATCATAATACTCCTCAATATTAATTATAATTTGCATTAAACTTGAATCCAGCATCCAAATACATATGGTTATACTAACAAAAGTGCTTCAGAAACACAGCATTTTGTTTACATAGTACAGTTTGAACACCTCTTTCCTCTCTTCCCGTATATATATCTATCAGTTGAGCTGGTGGAAACATATACTACATTAACAGAGTCACAGAATCATTAAAGTTGGAAAAGACCGACAAGATTATCTAGTCCAACTGTCAACCTACCCCCATCATGCTCACTAACCCATGTACCTAATACCACATCTCCACATTTCTTGAACACCTCCAGTGATGATGACTCTTCCACCTCACTGGGCAGCCTGTTCCAATGTCTCACCACCCCGTCTGAGAATAAATTTTTTCCAGTATCCAACCTGAACCTCCCCTGGCAGGGGCACAATGTAAAGCCATTCCCTCTCATCCTATTGCTGTTACCTGGGAGAACAGACTGACCCCTCTCGGTACAAACTCCTTTTATGAAGTTGTAGAGAGTAATAAGGTCTTCCCTGAGCCTCCTCTTCTTCAGACTGCACAATCCCAGCTCCCTCAGCTGCTCCCCATCAGACTTGTGCTCCAGACCCCTCACAGCTTTGTTGCCCTTCTCTGGACACACTCCAGGGCCTCACTGTCTTACTTATAGTGAGGGGCCCAAAACTGAATACAATGAGGTGTAACCTCACCAGACCTGAGTACAGGGGAATGATTACTCCATGCCCCCCAGTCCTGCTAATTAGCTGCACTATTTCTGATAAAAGTCAGGATGCCTTTGATCTTGACCACCTGGGCACACTACTGACTCATATTCAGCTGGCTTTTGAAAAATACCCCAAGATCCTCTTGCCCTGCACAGCTTCTCAGTCATTCTACCCCAAGCCTGTAGTGATGCATGGGGTTGTTGTGATTGAAATGAAGGATCTGACACTTGATCTCATTAATGCTCATACAAAACAATACAAAATCACTGCCTTCTTGCAGTTGAGTCCATTGATCCAACCTACATTCAAACAATGTTTTCTCTTATTAAGACAGTGCTGCATAAGAAAACCATGTCTTTCCTGCTATTCAGCACTATCGCTTCAAATCAAGAAATAACATGAATTAGGGGAAAAAAGAGAGAAAAAAAGACATTATTGATGAGAAATGGCTAGCCTTCTCTGAAAAAAAAACAACAAAACCCACAAACAACTTTCTACAAAACTGTAATAAAATGCTTCAAGGAGATTTTGGTTATGTGTTATGTGCTTCTTCATATTCTCTCAGATACTAATAGCAGCACATCTACTCAAACCAAGACAGCATAGCTCAGCAAAAAGAATCAAAGATTCCTGTATATTTTACTAGGAAGGAAGAAAAAACTTAATTATTGCTTTATTTTCAGTTACTGCTGTTTGAACAATATCAACTATCTTTGTGTAATAAGAAAGACTTCCCTGAACTGTAGGAGCATTCCATGCTATGAAAGTTACTGAGAACCTTCTTTATAGGATCCGTTTTACTTCTTTATATAGGATCCATTAAAATGCATTTATTTATAAATGTAAATATTTTGGATGAGTGAATATTGTAATTTATTTATGCCGGAATAGAACTCAGTAGTTCTTTCGAGTCTCTTCTAACTCAGGAATTCTGATTCCTTTTATTTATTTAGTACATCTTAGCCAAAATTTGGGTTCTGTGCTCAAATACTAGATGTTAAGATGTTAAGAGAAAATAAAGTGCAAAACCAAGCTGCTCCATTTAGAAATGGTAGAGTAACTATTATCTCTTTAATCTTAATCCAGCACATATTTTGTTTCAGCAATTCAATACAAATTTTGGTTATTTAATTCATTATGTAAAATTTATGTTACTTCAAGAATAAGAAACCCAGTACTCTTCAGATGCTGGGAAAGACATCAAGCCTGTCAACTTCAATGCTATTTGAAAAATTTACAATACCTGACCTGGTGTTTTTATTCTGTCAAGTTTTAAAGTAAATTTTTGAATACCTCTGCCAAGAGATACAGAGAAAAATCTAAGATTTAAAGATTGCTGTAGCAGCAACATGACTCAGTGGACCAACTTTTAAGAAGCTAGAAGTCACTGCCTTCTTGCAGTTTGAGTTGCCCTGCTGATAATAAAAGCAGTAGAGAAATTAGATTTGCCTATTCCTCAGATGTGACTGGAATTTTGTGTCCTTGGCCCACAAATGTAACTTATCAGTGTTGCAAATGGAATGAATATGAATTCATAGACTACACTTCTGGATTCTATTTTTTTAAATGGAAGAATGATTTTTCTCAATGAGAAATTGTCTAGTCATCTCACCAGCACTAAAAAGTTAGGTATTAAAAGTTAGTTACCTGAAGAACACTTTTATTCCTGTAGCCTTGTGTTTCAATTGTAAAAATATATAATAATAATAATAATAATAATAATAATAATAATAATAATAATAATAATAACGATAAAAATAAAGGTTATACTTACATTTCCATTTGTCAGCACGTTTTAAATTATTATGGCATTTCTGTGTTTGGAAGTTAGAAACTATAAGAATACGGTCATTTATTATCTGGTAATATATGAGGACAGATTTCAGAAAGTGGTGGTGAACACTGAAGAAATATAATACAATTCAATAAAATTAATTTAAAAAATAAATGTAGATTAGATGTCATCATTGTTCCATTTTCTGTTAGATCACTGATTTTAGTACGCAAAATACTGCAATGTATTTCTGCACAAAAATAAAAATGAAATTTAAAATGTACACCTGCAAGCAAACTCAACAATTCATCACCAAAATAATTCTGAACTGTGCTCAGATTAACATTAAAAATATGAGACCAATTTGTTATTTGTTGCAGAAATCATCTCCTAATCTCCATCACTAACGGGAAAGCAGCAGAACTATCTTTCAGATGATGATTTTGGTTTCATAAACATAAATGTTCAGTTGGTCTTTTTCTTTCTGCTATACACTACAGCTTTTTAGGTGTCAGTCACATTTATAAGTGATTTCTTACATATTCCATTTACTTCATCTTCATCTACTCAAACTTTCAAGTGAAGCCATAGAAGAGGCAACCAGCTGGGGCCTCCCTAGGCATGCCTTGCATGCCAGGAAATGTTTGAGGTTATGACAGTCTTTAGGCACAATGCTTTGAAAAACAGACAATTTATGTGGATCAAAAAAAGCCTGGTGTTCTAGTGTGTAAGTGGCACAAAAACCTAAATGCAGCAGCTGTGTGAAACAATACATGCAGTTCAAAAGTGAAAAGGAAGTGATGCCAGAGTAAAGACATCAGAATTTGGCTATGCCATAAACAAAATTACAGACTGTAAAAAAGACACAAGGAGATCAAACAGAGTCTAACTGTATCTTGGAATTGAGTTTACTTTGAGATTACTTTTCACTGTCTCACTAGAAGAGCCCCTCTCATCATACAACAACAGAATAGGTATTTATAAACACTTTTGTGTCTGTTCCATGGCAATTTTTTTGCCACTACACCTACACAATAAGGAAATTCAAAATGTTTTTGTTTGCTTCCAAAATCTGGTGAGAGTCATGAAATGAATCTACAAAAATCTACAGAAAAAATTACTTTAAATATTGAAATAAAACTTGAGATCATATTTTGAAGAACGTCAGATGTTGCAATTCAAAATTCATTTGAGAGGACAGACATAAATTTTTAGAAAATACTGGATGCTGATTTCCATGTTTATTGAGAAAACTACTGGACAGGTAACAAATTTTTCCACTCAAAAATCAACTTCATGAGTAGAGGTGAAAATACGTGTCTTGCTGGTCTCAATTCTCCTTTAACTGTGCAAAAGAAATATTTTATAAATGAATAATAAAACAAGTACAATTTATCTTCAAAACTGTAAATACTTACTATGAATAAGTGTGACTAAACAGAAAAGGTTAGAACTAATTAAAAGGTATGTAGCCATGTCCCCTTAAGAAAAGTTATCTGTCATCTAACCCCATATGTCTCCAAGATAAGGCAGAAACAGCAAGACTGCTAAAGTGAAATCAGCAGGCAAAAAAGATACAACTGAGCGTAATCAGTGTAAATGGTGATAACTCAACCAATAACAGAGAAAAATAAAAGAGAAGACATAGATTTTGAAGAGCATCAGCCCTAGGGGACACCATAACACACCTGTGTTAATAAGTTAGAGAACAAAATATGTACTTAAATTGACTACCATCTGACAGATAAGAAGCAAGTTAAGAATGACTGGTTTTCAGGAAGAAAAAGGACAAACCCTGCTTGAAATACACAACACTGTAGTTGGTCCTGACCCTAGTGGAACTGCACTGACTCAAGGGAGCCATGAAAACCACAGGAATTTTATTGATTTAGGGAAACATCTCCTCACATAAAACATACTATCCACAGAGATGTACTTGGTATATTCAGCAAAGTCTCAAAGCCTTAGAAAAAAAATGGTCTATGGAAATTTCTGCAAAAATTGTCCAAATAAAGGCAATCCAAAATGGACAAAAAATTATTTTCTACTGTAAACTAGTGTTACTCAGTAGAGTGGAACTATTACAAAAACAATAACAGCTTATACGCTAGCCAAAAGGTTTTTAAATATTTCAGGTTAATCAAGGAACTTGAGTAAAACCACGGAAAACAATTAAGTAATGAAAGCATTCTGGAGTCAAAATGACAATCTGTGGACTGACCATTTCTGTTGTGGATTATGTAGTAACTTCCACTTAATCAGAATGGATAAAGCTACTTGCCTCAAAAAAGTTTATACTTTGCTCTGGTGTGAATGGCTGAGTAAGGTGTAGATCTACGAAAAATTAAACAAATAATCTTGCATTGGTTAAAAAGGTACCTTTGTGGTGCCACCATCAGGAAAAAATATTTAAATGTTTTAAAGCAACAATCTTTTCTGTTAGCGCTTTGGCCCCCCCAAATAATTTTGACAGAAATACAGTCAAGATAAATCACCTAAAGGGATGATGTAAATTGAGGACTGTCAGGATTAAAGTACAGTCACAATCCTAAATAAAGCTACATCTGCCATCATACATCATTTTTGCAATTAGATAGCTAATTGAACTTACTCAAGAGCCAAGTTATTGAGACTCCAAAATGTTATTGGGAAAACAAAGTCACTGACTGAATGAATACCGTGCCTGTACACCTCTGGGAGAAAAGGTTTTATTTTTTAATTCTGTTTTATTAAACTAAATGAATTATTTTTATTATTTACTGATTAGGAATACATTTAGCAATTGCAGAAAGATTTTTGAAGACTGATGTCCTCCAGCAAACTATAGAATGTGCAAACCACTGACTGCAATGGTGAAATTTTTCACACATTGTTCTGTCACTTTTCTTCAAACACCAACCACAAAAAATCTCCACACAAATTTTATTTAAAGACAAACTGTCACTGCTTTCAGCAATAGTCTTTGCTCCTGTCATTTTATACATGTTGTCCTCCAGCTATTAACTCCTGCAATGGAGCTTATACAACTTTCTTTGACGGCCATGATAGAAACAAAGTCTCTTTCCAGAGCCATCAGGCGTGTACGTAAACGACCTAGAATGAAGTTGCAATCAGAGTATTAAAGGAGTTCTAAAATCTTGAAACAGGTTGGAAAAAGGTAGAGCCTTAGATGAAATAGTGTTGTCTAAGAAACAGTCCTGCATTTTGTTCTACAAAAAATAAAATAGATGAAGAGCCAAAATTGAAAATATAAATCATTCCAGCCATCGATCTCTGCTCTAGAAATTAAATTAATTGCCAAGTTATTTACTCCTTGCTATTTCTTTGGAATAATCTTTTATTACTTTTTTAACAGCACAATTTAAATGCTAGGTTGTTGTTGCTTTTTTTCACCAAAAATATATTCTCTAAGCATATGGATACTAAGTAAATGGTTGATTCCTATATCCAAGGTAAATACTTAATGTTGAAAAAGAAAAATTGCCTCAAGAATCATGTTAAAAACCTGGGAATACACATTTATATAATTGAATGATTTAAATTAAAAAAGCTTATTAAAAATTTAAATAGCATTTTGTTTTAAAAACAATCTATTAATGCCACCATGTAGAATCTAAACTACAGACACTTAGGAAAAAAAAGTGCAGAAGCTAATTTTTACTAGAAATTGACTTCCCTAACTCTGCCATCATGGTGCACATTGTTGATGCTTTGGGTAGTAAGTCCTGTCTCCTGTTACACAATTATAGTGAGAGCTCAGTGAGCATATGCTCAGCTATGCTATTTTCTACTACATACTGAAGAATGTTTTCTGGTTTTCTTTCTTAGATCAGAATTCTGAAAGGAGATGCCTCCAGAATCTGGTCCATTCTGATTATGATTTCTGATCAAAGGAATGCTGCTGGTGGGGCCAGGCAGACCAGCAACATGTACAACCCATGCTAAAGCTGGACAGAAAGCCAAGCAGGTGAGGAGAGACTCTTCAACTCTTCCACTCTACATATAATAGTGGTAAAGCAGAAAACATGGCTCCAGGGGACATGATGTTTGAATTGCTTGAATTCTGAGCACTCCTGGTCAGTCTAGTACAGCTACTGAAATGAAGTTTGCTAAGCAGAACTCCTTTGTTGAAGTAGCCATCATGTTCTGTACTGAAACACTTATCCCTCCAAATTTCATGTGTACTTCACTAACAGAGTCAATGGCCAATGACTAGAGGCAAACCTCTAGTACTGATACATAGAACCATGGAATGGCTTGGGTTGGAAGGGATCTCAAGGATTATGGAGCTCCAACCCCCCTGCCACATGCAAGGCCATCACCCTCTACACGTAATACTAGACCAGGCTGCCCAGGGCCCCACCCAAACTCCAGGGATGGGGCATCCACAACCTCTCTGGGCAGCCTGTTCCAGCACCTCACCACTCTCATAGTAAGGAACTTCCTCCCAACATCCAACCTAAATGCTCCTTCCTTCAACTTAAAACCATTTCCCCTTGTCCCGCTATTATGTACCGTTATAAACAGTTGACTCCCCTCAGTTTGGTGCTGATAAGAATTAGGACTTAAGATAAGATTAGGTACTACACGTAACACTTTCCAAAATAAACTTAAGACACCAGACTTAGAAGGAGCTGGTTATTGTTTTACTCTTAATGGAAAAATTTTAGAGAGATTTAATTGCAAGCATCTGCACTGTTCAAGTTAACACTAGCTAAAGCACTTGGAGATTAAATGGGATTCCTCCTCAGGTTTTGCTTAGTTTGTTTGCTTTGTTAAGGCTGATGACTAAGTCCAACCAATATCTGTTACTACAAACATCCTCCTCACTAACAGGCAGTGTCGCTGTCTCATCCAGGCTTGGTTCTTCCCTCTGGAGCACAAAGTCTTACAGACACTGTGGAAAAGGAAATGATGGGAAGGCAGGCCTAGACTTTTAGAAATAGGCTTAAAAGTATAAAACAGTAATGACAAAAAATTGGTGCCTTCCAGTCTGAGGCCAGTCTTGACTTTCAAATTACAATTTTCCCAGAACTCTGTTGCTCCATGTAACTGGAAAGTGCTGCTAGTTAAAAAGTACCTGCTGGAAAGGTAAAAAAAAAAAAAAAAAAAGCCCTACATTATCTACTTTTAAGTCTCTCTTTGGATCTCACCCCGATCATGGCTTCTGTTAAATATCAGAAAACACTTAGGCAGCCAATGTACTGTATCTACTGCCTCTTCTAATTCACTCTTCCTTTGTGATTCACCTTCTCCTGTTTGCTCTAGTCAATGTAGTTGCTGTAACACAAGCACCATGAGCTGAAATCACCTGCGTGCCACATGCTGCTCAGCACAGCAGGTCCTCAGCCTCACGCTAACGTGAGACGGACACAAGAAACAGCAGCAAGCAAAGTGCATGTCTTGCTGAGAGGAAGGGGAGAGGAATGGCTGTCACACTTCTGAAAGTGCCTGCTACTGTGCCAAGTGTCATCAGGATAAGAACTTAATTAGCAGAGGGTAGATTGATCTAAGATTAACACAGATACAACAAAGACACCGGTCCACATGTAAATAAATCCACTAACACATAAAAATGTTATGCTGCTGAGGGAAAATACACTTCTATGTACATTAGTAATTGCTCATAGTTGAACTAGTTTCCATTTTAATTTTGTATCTTTTCCTTGTTCATTATTTTAATAGTAAGTTATTTTCAAGCAAACTGCATGAAAACATAACATGAATATTAGAATAGCGTAACTCTTGTCAGAGAAGGAAGCCACAGATAATGAAAGCGGGCAGAGAGCAGAATGCTTTCTAGGTTCTCAGCAAAAGGTTGTATCTGGTAATGCTGAGCTATTCGCCTCTCAACACCCCCAAACATCGCAGGGGTTCACATCTAAAAGCTTACCAGAGGCCCACCTCTGCCATTGGTTGGGTTATTCAGGAAGAGAAGAATAACAGACACAGCTTCCCAGCGTGAATGACATACATGGAAAAAATTATGCCAAGGTGAAGGATTTCTGCAAAACTCATTAATTAAAATACGGAGTAGTTATTGACATAATGTTCAGTGACATGTGAGGTTCACAGTACACCTATTAAAATACTGTGTAACATTAGACTAATGCAAAGATTCATGTGTGAGGAGACCAGCTGCCACCTGTGGGTTCCACGTCTTTGTTATTGTTATTCATGAGCTATAGGCTGCACATCGATCACACTTTTTCTTCACTCACTAGTGGAGTAGCTGAACACAGGAGAGAACAGAATTCATCACACAGCAAACATCAAAAAGGAGCTTTTCCAGTTTTTCAAATTCTAAATGAGAAATCTGAATGAAAAAAAATGTAATTTTCCACTTACCTGCTTCCACTGGCCTGCAAATGCAAATGTATACAATTATGAGAATATTAAAGTACAAAATGTGATTGTATTTTTATTGTAATTTTTTAAAATTGAATTTCTGATTTTAACATGACTGTGATTTTTGACATCAATACCATGTGTATCTCAATTTGGAATTTTATAATAAAATCTTCTCTATCCCTTAGTGAGATTCTGGAAATTGTCAGTGCTGCTGGTGCAGTTTATTGGAGTTCCACAACTTATTCAAGTTTGGCTTACTTTAGTGCATCAGATATTAACAGGGAAATGCAATTATATATTATTCAAATGTAATGTTATTGTTTTGCACAATCATACAGCAACGCCTGTAAAAATGGCAAAGCGAGGTTTATAAGAACATGGCACACTAAAGCTGCATCAGTAACACAACTTCTTTTGTGAGAAATAAGTCTGAAAAATTTTTTCAGTTTAGTCTTTTAAAAACCCTTCAGAAACGCCATCTGGTTATGGCCATTAACTATGGGAAGAGATTGAAAGGAGTGGCTTTACAGAAATGTGAGTAAGATACCATTGCACAAGACAAAAAGAACAAGAACATTCAAACCATATCTTACAGAGTAGTTTTTTTTTCTTAGTAAATACATATACAGGGGGAACAAGTCATAAAATGAAAAATAATACAGGGCTGGAAACCATTTTTAAATCTTACAACTCCCACAACGTTATCATTTTTTATTTTATTTTTTTATTTTTAATATATAAGAAAAGGTATAGTACTTCTGAAAAACAGTCCCATGCTAAAGAAATTAAATATGAATACAGTGAAAATGACAGTATTGTTTACCATGGGAATACTATTTGCAGACAACAGGAAGGAATAGCATTTCTAAAACAACTGAGAAGCAATTCTGATGCTGCTCTGTGTTTCAAATGTTTATATCCAATGTATTTATAATAATCTTTTCTAAGATTGGTGAGAAATAAATCTCATCTTCCTTTTTTTTTTTTTTTTTTTTTTTCCTTCCCCAAACTATGCATGGTATATGTGCTAACTTACTGAATTCATCCTTCATGCAATTCCAGTTTATTAAAGAGGTTAAAAATTTATAAAACTCTGATGGGATATGGTTTTAATGCTTCATCACACTACCCATCATTTGCTTTTCAATCTAGATCAGAATGATCTTTCCTACTTCCCTGCAATCACCTACCTGCACAGCTAATATTTTCTGAGCGTTCTCCTGAGAGGCCGCCTGGATCCTCGCCAGCCCAGCCTGGCCATGGAGCCCGCGCAGCCTCAGGTACGCCGCCAGCGCCCGGCGCATCCTGCTCTGCAGCACCCACAGCTGGAACCGGGCGGCGGGGGCGGAGGGGGGAGAGAGAAAAGGGAAAAAAAAAAAAAAAAAAAAGCCCAAGTCAGAGTAGGAGAGGAAATTAATGGCGGTGTTCAAGAAGAATGATGGAGGGAAATATAGAAAGCAGTCAATAGCCCATTCTGCACTGTACGGACCTGACAGGAATTTCACAGTCTCTTGACTTTTCAGCCCACTCATGTGCATTCATCAGAAACCAGTCACATCTGGCTGCCAGGATGGGGGGTTAATTTTCTCTAAATGCCTCAGCAGTTTTGTTCTAGCTGAAGCAAACTCTGTGACTGCAAAGCTGATGAGTAAAATATTTCTACTTCACCCAGTTTAACTCAAAACCGATAGCCTCGGGACATATTGAACCTTTCTTAAAAAAAAAAATAATCTTTTGAAGCTTTCTGAATGGCACATCAGGTCAGGCCAAAGTTTAAAATGCACGTTTAAGACTTTGATGGACACAAGGGCTTTTTTTTTTTTTTCCTTCACTGTGTAAAGCTTATCACAGCTTGGCAATGTGTGCTTTAGTGCATGACAAAACTAAAGAGAATTAACTTAGCCATCAACTACTCAGGGAGAACAATAACAGGAAAGAAATTTCCAGATAGAACTTCCTATTAATCTACCTAGCTATAGCCATGTGACATGAAAGCATCTAACAACACTAAATTACACCAAGTGCCGCAGCTGAGAGTGACGCTACTTAATAAAAGCATTTTCTAAAGATTCATAACAAAGATAACACCTATGGTAGGAATTGCAATCGTTGCAAAGAATTCTTGTTGGCAATATTCAGAGTAGTAATGTTCACCTGATAGGACACTGCTTTTTGTTAACATTAACTATTGTTACAATGTGCAACTCAAGATTTGTATCAGCTTTTTCTTAATCTGCAACTCATAAACATGGTGTTGCAGGTCTCAGGCCAGAAGAAAAATATTTTAATACAATCTGAAAATCTGTTAACACCAAATGTTTTTGAAAGACCGTGTATTTTGGTAAATTTGGCAAAAATTGCTCCATACTCAAATCAGCTGGAATTTAGAAAAATGGAAGATTAAACTACCTAGCTTACCTCTTAGTGGAAATACATGGTTTTGTGTTTCATTGAGTCAATTATTTCAATAAATGGCATAGCTATTGTTAGCATGAGGCCTTCAAGCTGGATTAACACAATGAATTGTACTATTCCTTCAGAAATATTACATTTCATTAAGGTCAGTGCCAGAGGTCAATAATCAGATCAGTTATAAAGAAGCTTTTACATGATAAGATATGACTAGTCTTTAGGATCAAGTGCACTGTACCAGGTGAAAAATATACTTTTTCAAAAGAATGTAGATTATAGTAATATCAAGTGAGCTATTACAGCCTAGAGAGTAATTAGCTCACATTTTCAAAATTAATGGCCTGATTTTCAGAGATACTGAGTTACCACAAGTCCCGTTAGATTCTATGGAAGTAGTGAGTACTCTGTTTTTGTAAATGAGGCTGTAAAATATTTAAACAGATCTTTGTACGTAGGTTGTTTTTTTGGGGGGTTTTTTTGTTTTTTTTTGGTTTTTTTTTTTTTTTTTTTTGAGTGATGCCAACGTGTATTAGAAATAGCACGATGGAATGTAGATGAACTCAATAAGAAATATAAAATATTGATCTGAATCACAGCCAAAGCTAGAAACGAAATAAGAATGTTTTTCAGTTTGAAGATTTTCAAAGAGCTACCGCTCATTTCCTTCTATATTAAGAAATATTTTTTTTTTTCCAGAAATAAATTTCCAGCTGCCTTTGGTTCTGTTGTTAATTCAGCTATTTTCAGTTCTCATGTTGTTTGATAAGATTCTGGAGTCAGAAAAAAAATGTGGATGACAGAGGAGCAAAACAACTTGTGACATTTTAATACTACAATCTGCTTCAGTCCAATAGAAAAACTGCTTAAGTAGAAGACTGTCTTTGGATTATCAAATTTCCAATTTTTTGTAAAAATGTGAAATAGTTTCCAGATACATTGTCATTATGAGGAAAACAGAAACTGGGGGAGCATGTCAAAAGATTTGTCACTGAAAGGTGAAAGGGATCAGTGGCTATGCAGTTCAATTTCTCTCCAGGGTTTTGTCTTGAGAGAATAAAAAATGTGTTCCATAGTTTTGAGGTCTGACTATTTGAAAATTGCTATCATAATTACTGAGAAACTGGCAGTTTATAATGGCTAGTGTTCAATAAGACCTTCGCTAATGTTTCTCATTTCAAAGAACCAACTAACTCCTTGCAAATTACAAGCCTGATAGCTGTTGTTACTATTCTAAATGTCTTGCACCTAATGTATTTCTTATTTTGAATACATTTTATTGTGCCTAGCATAGTGAAGACTAAATTCAATATTTATCAATTTTACAATATTAATTGCAACATAAATAACATTACGGTACACAATTAGAAATATGTGCCTATTTTGGAAAGTAACAGCTTGATCAAATAATGTTACATGAAAGCTTCATGACTCACTAACCGAGGAGGGGCAACATAAGTTCCTAAGCCAACTTCAGAGCTGTAGCTATTGGAACAAACTAAACCAGAAAATTCTCAGTGAAACTTTTTCCTTCGATCCTCTTATTGGTCATATAATATAGTTGTTAGCTTCTCCTTATGTTTTACATTGTTATCATATGTAGAGGCTTATAAAGTCATAGCACGCAAGAGTTGCATATATGGCATTACTGCTAATTCTTCATTTTTAATTGCTTTGTTTCATTATTTTAATTATTCATAAGACCTATGTGACATTTAGAATAAACACAAGATGTTTGATCTAGTAAAACAGCAAAGTTCTGAATTACATAAAACACAGATATTAGAGTAGATCTAATTTATGAGATATTATAGGCAGGACCAGGATGCCATCTGTCTCAAAGGAAGATTCTCTTTTAATTCTACCAAACATTTAACATTTGATCAAAAACATACACTTCTTTTAAAAAACTGTACTGATGTTACCTTTATTAGACATCAATCTACTCTCAATTAGTGGGTACAAGCTCAAAGTGGGTGATATTTTTGTATATGACATGACAACTTCATAAAAATCATCTAAAATAATTATAGGTCTGTGGAAAACTAATGACTGTGAACAGTCATGAGCAGATTTTTCCATTTTTGTCAACTAAAATTTTTAAAGACATTGTTCCTTGTAAGCACTCGTGAGCCTTTTACTGTTCACAGTCTTGATCAGACTGTGTATGAATCTTGCCAAGCAAGTGAGAACGCTTACCACTAAATAACTCCACTATGCACATAAACCAACTCCAGAAAGCAATTTCTTGTACATCAGATCAAGAATACAGCAATGAAACTTATTTTCTTTATAATGGCTGTTACTAAGACATTTAAAGATTTAGCAGAAGATGAAGTTGCAGCCACAGTAGGCAGCTAGATCTACTTATCAAGGGACTGAAAAAATTTGTGGACATTAAAATGAAGAAGAAATGTACTAAGTAGCAGCAAAAATGGAAAAATACACATAACAGAAGCAGATGAGAGAAACAGATGGGCAGAGGAGTCTCACTAGACTCAGCCCACCATCAATACCATATTTTGATGGAATATTATGAACCTAGACCATTTAACATTTACAATAAACAATTGAGATATCAGCCATACATACAGCAATCCAGAAGCTAAAAAACATCAAGGCAAACAACAACGATCACATCACCAAAAAATGGAGCACTAGATCCCACCGTTTAAATTAACACCATTCAGAGAAAAAAGATCCCTCCCCTCCCTCCTGCAAGAGAAATGCTTTGCAGTGTAATACTCCACAGGAGATAAGATGAAGCTGGACACAAATCTCAGTCTGGATTAAGCTGATGTGAACATGAATGAACTACAGATATTCACAGCAAGAGCCATCTTAAAATAATATCCTAAATGCAGTACATCACCGATTTTTAAAAACTCTTGGAAGCTTATGTATACCTGCAGTCACATACTGGGCATTAATCAGTTTGGCGCTGCAAAAGCAGGGAACAATGGGAGATAAGTGTTCTTTGATGAACAAGGATCTTGATTGTAACTGCAGAAACATTTCACATTTTTATGGCTGCCACACGGAACTCTTGGCATGTTAACCAAATCATTTAACTCTAGCTTTTCAAGATAGCTGGAAAGGGGAAGGGTTGCATCCACTTTAAGTCTTACTTTCCACAGATGATTAGCAATGCCATATTCCCCTAAAGACAGTGGGAAGACCTGAAATCATAAGTAGAATTCTATTAAAACACAACTCTGGTTTAAATGAAGAGAATATAATTCTTTTGATACTACTCTTGACTGACATTGGTGCTACAGAAACCTGCCCTTCTGAGTTCAGTGTAATATTATTTCATAATTCTGCAGTAATCCCTCTTAACATAAGACATTCATTTATTACAAAATGTAATAAACCAAGATGTAACTAACACAAATATTAACTACCAGTCATTGCTATCACCTAATATGATTTTCAGATCTAAGTAACATACCACTACTTTTCAAACAGAGAATAATGTCACTTTGAAATGTACATTTTCTCTATTTTAAAATGATGCTAATCTTAGATCAGAGGACCCAATATGTGTGTGTCATATTAATTCAATAGTGTACCGTGAATGCTAAATTCTATGTAAATGACATAAGCCTTATCAGTTCCATTCATTGTTACAACTCAAACAACAGCAATTACAACAACTCTACAGATTTTGGCACTGGAAGAATGGCAGATTTATTAGCAAAATCCAGTTAATATTTATCTTTTTATACTGTTCAACTACCAAGATACACCTGTACGATATACAAAGCTTCTAGGTAATGAGATATTTCTTTATTGTCAAATCTGCTGCACAGACTGCTGGTAAAGATTACATAGCTCATTTAAATAAAGCTCTTTTGTCAACAGACAGGATATACTTTAAAAATGAGTAAAAGCCTCATGAAAAAAACAAATCTCAGCTGATGCGCAAGTGTACATGGAGAGATGCACTTGTTTTTTGACCTTATTCCAGTTGTGAATGCTTTAGTAAGCAGATTAGCAATGTTAAATTACCAAAAAAAAAAAAAAAGAGAGAGAGAGAGAGAGAGAGGAAAACTGTATTTCAAGATCCACTCAAAAACAAATGCAAGAAAAGTCTGAAAAAAATCAGAGCACAATCTTACAATAAGAATAGTGGTTAAAGCAGAAAAAAAAAAAGCAATCTCAAGAAGAAAAAAAAATTAAGATGGGTATTATGATTTTTACCCTCTGTCAGAAAAACATAAGGAAAAGAGTTAATATTTTGTAAGATGAAGATATCATCCTGCTTTATTGGGCTACTTACTTTAAGCATTTTTAAAAGTAGTTTGAAGACAAAAAATGTGCATTGTGTGCTAGATTCCACAAAACATAGCCTAAAGTTTGATACTGAGTAGGCATAAAATACATGTGATTTTATTCTTTCCTCAAAGATTTCTATTGCTATACAAGAGGAATATATCCAAGTGCCTTTATCTAGGTCATTTAGTAACACTGATGATCAAACACTATTTCGTCCCCAGGAGCCCGAAAAAACAAATGGAAACATCTTTAAAAAAAAAAAAATGCAGATAATTTCCTTTGCCCTGAATCAAAGGTGTTTCTTTGTTGTGGGTTTTTGTTTTTTTTTTTTTCCCAATAATTTTTGCTGTCAAAGATCTCATCTACAGAAGACCACAAATTATCACAACTTTTGTTTGTTACTTATAAGAGGCCACTAGAGAAATGCAGCAGACAGCACATGCTGAAGTGTCAAAACCCCTCAAGTAAAGAAGATAATTCTAAGGAAGTTCCTGACCTTGCCATTAT
This sequence comes from Phasianus colchicus, assembly GCF_987193195.1. Lineage (NCBI taxonomy): Eukaryota > Metazoa > Chordata > Aves > Galliformes > Phasianidae > Phasianus > Phasianus colchicus. Next base: position 52,778,292 of record NC_143438.1, read on the forward strand.
GTCCTCATGTTAAAGCAGCCATAATCTCTAATCATTCCATTTACAGTTTCTACTGCTTACTCTGAAGAGAACAAAATGCACAATAAAATACTATATCTCATCCTCTGTCCCCTCCTAAAGGATTTCTGGAGTATAATTGTTAACACATCACTCTAAAAGTAAACAAGCACTTTTGGCATTCAGAGTTAAGAATGTTTTTTTCACAAGCTTGTCATCTTAAAAATTTGTAAATAAGCTACCTGATTAATATGAACGTTACACTACTTTCTCAAACAATTCAGTAGATAATTTTCATCTTTGTGAATTCATGCTTTCTTTGCTACATTTAAAATACACTGAGATTAATTATCAAAAAGTTCTAAAGTTGTAGTTCTAGCAGAATACAGACACTCTCTTGAATAATAAACATCTAATATTATGATGATAAACTTTTATGTTAACCTGTTCCTTCTGATTCAGATTATTACCATTATATTTGCAAAATAGTAACATGAAATTCAAAAGAACAAATTTTACTTTTCTTGATGACATATACATTTATCGTTCAGTGATCATCAATCAACACCGTCTTGCTCTCTGGCCAAAAACTCATCTGTCGTTACTATTTGGGTTGTATTTTGAGGCCTTTGCCACTTGCCAGCAATCTTGTCTGAGACCTGCTAATCACTAGGCCACCTTGAGGACAGTCTGTGCAGTGTGACTGTGCACCACAATAGCCTAAGTCACAAAACAAGTGCCTCAGCAGTTACACATGCTCTTGGCTGAATCACCACCAGCATCCTGCTAGCAATAATAGAAACATGACCTCCAATTACCCATTTCAGGAATGAAGTGGTCTTCAGTTGAGCAAAGCCAGACTTTTCAAGGGAATTTCCTGCTTGGGTTTGCGCAATGCACATCCCACCAGCACAGGCAGCCCAGGACTGGATATCCTTACGGGGCAACATGAGTACTGAGAGGTAAGTATGCTTCCTGGAAGGCAATGAATCAATCAGAAGAACAGCTGGCCAATTAAGACGTGCATAACTTTTTGCCAGATGTTACCTCGGTGCTGATGGCTGACTGCATCTTAGAGATGCACACAGTTTCTCAATCCCTGGGGCTACCTTCATATCGTTAAATAAACGGAGCCAGGAACTACCCTCTATGCTAAGAGGCACAGGCTGGCTTTGTCCACACACCACAGTCCACTACCATTTCTCAGCCCTGTGTGATAGCCTCACCGTCCTAAAGCACATATAGCATATCACGGATATGCAGTGAGGGATTAACTGTGGAATGACTGCACAAACGAGAAAGCTGTGCGTCAGCTTACATAGGTGAAACAGAAGTATATGCTGCATACCTTTGGTTGCAGCAAAGCCACTTGAGATAGTAGAGCTGAGGAAATAAAGCTAGTGCTGTCCTGTCTATGATGCCTGCTTGGAGCAATCTCTGGTGCATGTTACTCCTTGACTTGTCTTAAAAACTGTTAGCTCAAACAAACCAAAACAGGACAGAGCACTATAAATAAGCAGTATAGAGGACTGTGCTAGACTTTAGCCCTCTTGTAATTTCCAGGTATGATGTAGCCTTCATAGACAAATAGTATATTGAGCTTCGTGGTGAAAGTGTCTTGGAAAGAGCAGACAGGCACATGCTCTTCATAAATAATAGGGTTTGAATTCTTAAGCAGTAGGTCTCTGTGGGAAGGATGAGATTAGGAAGAGAATATGAATGTTTTATGGGATCCCTCTACAATAAATAGAGGAAGATAGGTAAGATATATGTGGCTGAGGTTTTTAAATTGCAGTCTTTAATTAAGTTGTCAACTGACTTGAATTTGGTGTCCTTAGTCTAGCCAAACATACTTTTCTTCTTCTGTAGCACCAGAGATTTCAGAATTTTCAGAAAAGTTCTTCAACTTACTCATCTTCTTCATTGCTTTGACTCTAGCTCAGAATTATGACTAGCTCTGAATTATGTCATTAGTCCAGAAAACAATTTTCCTTCTTGCTTGGCCCAGAGGATGACACAATGTGACAGCATGGCCTTTCTTGCTGGCCAAACATAAACAACTTTTGAGGTTTACAAAGAGTCAAATTCCATACCCACCACACCTACACATCAGCTTCTCACTACAATCATTCATCCTATAAGATTCCTGGAAACATTCTTTCTGAGACCTCCAAAGAGATATTTCATTCTCAGATCTGGGAACACAGACATCCAAATAGGCAGTAATTGTTAGTTCAACTGTTCCTTCTGTCACCGCCTCCCTGCCTTCGGTCAGGATGGACACTGTATTGTAACATTAATATTACAGGGAAGGCAGAGAGTAAAATGGTGTTCATGGAACAAAGTGGAGTTTACAATCTGTTAGAAACATAGCTTCAATTTATCATATTATGTACTGGATTACCTAGTTACTAAGATAATTGGGACAAAAAAAGACAGGCCTTGCCTGAGCCTTTTGTCCACAAAAGGGCCTAGGGATTCAGCCACATTTCTGCACATTGTAAGCACATTGTGAGGGGAAGGAAATGGCTCAATGGAGTCACATGCCATCAGCAGTCAAATCACTGAGCAAATTCTGCAAGTCTCATTGTATAGGAAATACTGAGGGTGCCATGAAGACTCAAAGAATGTGATATAGGATAGCACTTCAACCAAAGGAAAAATTTAAATATCACAAAAGCACTGATTCATTGCACTTCCTTATTTCAGTTCTTAGAAGCCCACAGAGAATTTTAAGTGGTGTGACATACAAGATGGCTAATAAAGACACACTCTACTGTTAACTTGCACTGGGCCAACTGCAAGAGTACGGTTTCAGTGGTGCCTTTTTATAACCAAGGAGAGACTTCTTTGTGAACTCCTAGATTCCAATATTTTGGCTTTATTTAGTCAGTTAACATTCTTTATCAGTTCTCCGTGTTTTCACTCCTGAACTTTTACTCAACCCTGCCACTTCTGTGAACATATGATATTCTTATCATTTGTCCTCAAAAGCATGCAGAAATAGGCAGTGATGTATTAGATTGTAACACTAGTGTAAATTATTTACTTTAGTTCGTAATAAATAACAAAGCAGCATTTTCTGTGGCAACAAGACAAGGCGTATTGCTGCTTCTAAAAACTTTAATATTAGGATTGTAATCTGCTTATCACTTAGAGATTTAATGTAGAAGCTAAATCGCTTTTCATTTGCTGATATACTAGGAAGTTCCCAGATACTTCATCATTTCTAAAGGAGAAGGAAAATTATTTGTGGGCATTTCTGTTTTCTAGAAGGAGTCATTCTTAGTTTCAACCTACTAAATTTTCATCTGCAGATGAGGAGTGCTAACTGACACTCCCCTGGTCCACTCACCCGCAAGACCCATTACATTCTCTCCATGTCTGCATATTGCAGTTTCCAGCCTAATGAAAATTTGCCCCCTGAATGCAGGTCTTGTCCTGTGGTTGACTGGGAAAACAGGATGTGCACCCACGAGTCAGAACTGTTGTGCCCTTGTTCCAGAGCACAGACAAAACCTGAAACGTGCAACACTGAATCTTCAGTTTCACAAGAGCCTTCCAGGAAAAGGGGAAGAATATCAACAAATGCTGCAGATTGCAGCACTCTGGTGAACACGCCCAAATGGGACAATCCTATTTTCAATTTATGAGACAAATTGAATCCCAAAAGGAACAATAATAGTTAAATTAACTACAGTAGTGAAACAACTAAAGCCAAGTTTGCACAGCATCCGTAATGGCCCTTTCTGTCACTTCGACTTTTCAGCAAGGAAAATGGAAATCCTAAGAGGCCAGGCTGTAGCCCAGATAGAACCAAGTCTCATCCCTTAGCACCACAACGGGGAGCCTATAAACACTGACAAGGCTGACTGCTTTGAAATTGCAGTCCCTTAAAACACTGACATTCTTGGCCCCAGTGGCACAAAGCCTCAGGACCTGTGCCCCAGATTTAGGGAAACATCTCAGTACCCTCAGGTTTCAATTGTCTGGTTCTTGTGTAAGCCACCAGAGTTCTCACTCCAGAATTGGGACCTGAGTCCCTACTGCAGATGCCACACAGACATGCTGCCTACACCTCATTAGCATTGTTGGCAGATTTTCATTTGTTACAATCACTTATGTGTGTTTCTCAAACAAAAAAATGAAAAAGCCAAATCTTAAATATGATTTGATTTATCCATAAGAATTGTAGCATTTCATTCCATGTACTATATTTAGAAAGCAATTTTTTTTATCTCTCTATATAGAAAGCACTGAAAGAAAAAGATTAGACAAAAATTGTTGAGCACTACTTCCAAAGATGTATATATTTAATGGAATCTACCTTAAAATTTCTGTCTATGTTCACTTTTCTTCTTAGCAAGGATTGCAAACATGGAGTCACCTTTTTCTAACTGTTGAAAAATCCTCCAGAACAGATGGAATTTCAAGCATGTATGAAAACAAGGAAGTCATTACTTTCATATAAGCTTCAGATTGATTTTCACTGCGTTTGTCAAGAATGTAAGGCTCCTAATCCTTCTTTCAAATGCAGTCTGTATACATGCTTTCAAACAGTAGTTTTGCTTAATACATAGAGCTGACAGCAATAATAAATAGGACAAACCCCACATTTTTGGTTAAGCTACAGTAATGATGTAGTAGTTAAGCCATTAATGACTTGAGCCAGTGACCATGAGTCAGGTCCCACCTATCTTGATTCCCAAGTTTCTTAACAGTCACAATTACACAAATAGAGTCAGTACTATCAGTTCCTGATTACCAAATAAATGAAAGATGTAAAAAGGAATCCAGTTAATGTCTTTATAATCACATACAATTACCTTAAAAGGATAATAAAAAGGAAAGATAAATGTGCAGAAGTTAGCAAATGCCAGACCTACAGATGCTTTTGCTAATTTAAGACCCTATGTTTTATGACAGTCTTATTTATGTTTCATAGTCTTTTTCCTATCCTTTTCAAAGCAATGGGCAAAGTCACTTTGTGAACAGATCAGCAAATACTCTAGAGTATCTCTGCAGAAGAATACTACTGCAGAGTATAATGATATTCCATCTGAGATATAGCTAAAAGTGGGTGAGTTTCGTAGATTTTCTTGAGAGCAAATGACAGCTAAGATTTAGGAATCCTTAGTTCTTTCTTAATCTCTGAAGGGAGAGCGGTCTTAAAAGACAAAGGTTCTTCCATTTCTCCAGAGACTGACAAATTTACTGGAAAATTCCAGTGTCTCCCGAAACCACTCTTTTTTCATTTTTCCATATCACCATTAGCCCACATTTGTCATGCCTCCATGTCTTCTTACTTCCAGACCTTCCTCACAAGACATCTTAATCTCACATTCCTAGTATTCCCTAAAAGACAGTAAAATCTATACCTTAACTGTATCCTGAAACAACAAATTAACAGTGGGATAAAGTGAGTTCTTTCCATACTAGAACCACATTTCAACACGGCAAATAAAGCACTATGGAGCATGTTCTACCACTTAATTTGTTCCCTGGCTTAATTTCAAAATTTCCCATGTGCTCTCTTCCAGACAAAGTCAGCATATGACTCACTATAGGAACTGCTACCAGAAAACTATATATCCCCTGGTACCCTACATGTTAATATGCTACATCTCATGGCATGGTATACATATCTTCTCTTAAATACTGTTTAAAGCAAACTACTGTGGTACATTACTGTGACAGAAATACAGTAGTACATAGTGTTATCCATCAGTTAGGGCCATAAGACCCCAATGAGCTCCAGAGGATGGAAATCAATGGTCAAGTGCTGTGCATTGTGGATAAGACAGTGACAAAGTCAGCACCAGTGCTGCGGAAACCATTAAGAAACAAACATCATTTAGGCTTGAGCTCAAGGAGCACTTCATGGTTTCCTATTTTTTTTTTTTTTTAAGCTGTTGAAGTAATGCTGTCAGTCCTCCAATGCAATGATAATGGTGAAAAAAATGGCATGCTAAAATGTTTTTAATAGTGATTTCTTGATATAGAGCTGGACTGGCCAGATTGAAAAATTACTCAAAATATATTATGAACCTTAAAGTTTGTTTAACTGTCTTCTATCATATGGCCTTATACATCTTTAAGTCCTACAAAACACAGCAAAATTAACACAACACATTCCTCAATCAGGGATATTTGCCTTGGAGGATCATAATGTGATCTTCCCTGGTGCATTTAATTAGTTCCCTGTTCTACGTGCATGTTTTGTCCTGAATCACCCTTGTGATATCCTCACACGGGCTTCATTTTTGGCACTCTCTTACTTCTGCCTTTGGTGTCGCAAGGAAACAGTTACAATGTACACGTGTAAGCGAGGAAAGAAATAGATTTTTTGTTAAGAGCTCAGCGTGAATAAATAACCTTCCCATGCCACTCTATCTGGTCTGTGAGCCAGACAGTGCAATCGGAAGTACAATCCAATCACCACATTCAGAAATGATGTTATGCCCTCCAAATTCATCTTGCTTTTTTTTTTTTTTTAAAGAAAATTTGGGTGCACAAATAAGAAGGGGAACAAACTATGCTTCAAAAGCTTCGCACTGCAGGAGATCCTGAGAGCAGAAGCACAGGGCACACACCAGGCTTACCTCTGTTTCAGTACAGACAGAGGCACTAAACCCTAGATGACAAAATTAGTGTCTGTTTCAAAACTAAAGACTAGATTCACTAGCATGCCAACTGTTTTTCAGTCCTCAAATACAAAATAACTGCTTATTTGGATGCTTTAGTCTATTCTAGAGCTTAGAATGTAAAGAATGCATCAATAAACTGAGAGCTATTAACATAATTTATTTTAAAAAAATACTAACAACAAACCAAGAAAAAAAAAAACAGATGGAGACTCTTAACATGAATAATTTTTTTGCTCCAAAATCATAAAGGCTCCTTCTGAGGTCAAATATATGTGCTGTATAGAATAAAATATGATCTTTTCTATTACATGAAAAGTATGCATAAAAGAAAACCACCACAGGTTTAAATCAGGAAGAAAAATGCATCTTCAGTGCAAAAACTACCTTATCTAAGGCAATCATTTCAATATAAATGCAAAGATCTTAATTTGTACGGAGACCAGACAACAGAAAATTATAGAGGTCAGCTGACTGAAATGCAGAAATTTTAAACATATGCTTAAAATCCATATAAGCTTTGAATTTGGTGCACAGCCTAGGAAAACCACTTTTGGCTACTACATCATGACTAAAAGGTTGATAACTGAAAAACTGCATGTCACTGGACATTGAGAGATCTGTAACATAAAACTCACTGAAATACAGCCACTAAGAATCTAGAGAAAGGAACTGATTATGTCATAATCTGATAAGTATTTATGACATAGCTCAAGACTGCATCTTAATAACACTTAAGTACTCTCCTAGTTCACTTCTCCCAACAGGTATCCATTTGACTAGTGTTTTTTCACTGCAGGGCCAATTAAGGTGAAATAAAACAAAAAAACCCATAGTAGTTCTGCCCAGCACTGAAAGGAGACATATATTAAAATTGCTAAAATAAGTAAAAAGATGGAGAGATTGCACAGTGATTTTAAGTCTGGATAATCATAAGATCATAAATACAACTGATAGCAAGTATCTATTTATAGTACTATTACTGATTATAATTCTATCTGTAAGAAATGAAACAATTGCATTTGCACTCCTACAGCACAAGTCTGTTTTATTTCCCCTGGATCATCTATGTATCTAGACAGGTGTGTTGGCTTTGGGCTATTTTTACCACAAAACTTCTGAAATCACAACTGTGAACCAGTTCTGCAGGTGAGAATTTTCCTGACAGAGTATTCACATTCAAATGTGGAAAGTCATCTGCTGCTTAAAGGAAAAGTGTTTTAATGTACAGCTGTGACAGTGGTTTTCAGAGCCAGCACCCTGTCTAGAACCCATATTAATAACTCTGTCTTTTTAAAGGACTGTGTTTTTCTAGTTTATATCAAGCTACTATTATCTATTATCTGGTGGAGTCACCATCCCTGGCAGCGTTCAAAGAGGAGCCTGGATGAGGAGCTGCGAGATATGGCTTAGTTGCTTGTGGTAGCAGTGGTAATGTGAAGATGGTTGGACTAGATGATCTTATAGGTTGTTTCCAACCTTGTGATTCCATGATTCTATGATTCTATGATCTAGGTGCTTAAATTTAAAGGTTTAGATACTGACGATGAAGCATGAGAGTTAGAAATCTTACTCAGCATCTAAATTAAATAGCGTTGTGTCACAAACTGGTTTGAAAAAGAACTGCAAAATCTTAAAATGAAGGCTGCAGTCACAGTCTGTCCGCTCTGAGGCTTCAGAGATTCAAAAAGCTTACCCTGAGAGCTCCAAACAGCTCTTATGCCTATTAAGAACTTACTGCTTGAGAGAGAACATGGAGTTCTTATGTGAGGAACAGTGAACTTCAATTCGGCACAACTTTCTTGACTGTCAGATTTTTAACTATTCCTTTTCATAGATTCAGGGAAAAAAAAAAAATCTAATGGGCTGCTGTTCAGAACAGTTATTCTGATGGTGAAATCCCAAAGGGAAACATGTTTCAGATATGAAGTATTCCCTCCAGAGTCCCTGGCAGTCACTAAAAGAAGAACTTCTTGATGTATAAAGACAGTGTCACCATTGTCAGAGAATACTCTAGCAGGAAATGAACCACAAATAAGAGCAATGTCTTTCTTCCTAGGAATCAAAATAGTTGTTTTTTCACCTATAAACATTTTGGAGAACAAAATCCTAATGGAACCTTACACTCACTTTGGGAAAAAAATTCTCATCTAGCTTTTTAAAATGTGCGTATACTTATGCAATTACTCAGGCTCGTAATTTATAGAAAGTAAGCCTGTACACAACATATAGAAAAGGTCTCCATCAAGAATCAAAATATAATTTTATAGAAGTTGAAATAATGTACAGTTCACAGCCAACTTAACTTTTCCAACAAATGGAGCTATAAATGCAATTTTCTGTCCTTTGCTGTGAAGAATTAATTTTAAGGTATTCATATTTTTCTTCAAGTACATCTTAAGTCTCAATTAAACCACAAAAAGCTACAATAAAGTAACATTAAGAACCAACTTAAACCCACCATAGCAAGGAAATTCAGACTTTGGCTAAAAATCTTGTCTCACTCCTCATCTTTAAATCACTCTGTTGTGGTTAAGACTTGTATGGCTTGGAAAAATGTGTGATCTTTCATATTGCACGTACTTATGTTCTAATACTTTAGTGAAAGGAAAGTCAGAATTCGCAACCTTAACTCTGAATTCCTTTACCTTTGAAGGCTTAATTCAAGCATCTATAATTACTTTAACACGAGCTTATTACATTTAATTTTTTTCTCTCTGGAATAGAAAGCAGAATTTGGAAAGCTCCTGTTGTGTACTTCAGTGGCACTTTCTAAATCTGAAAGATTGAGCACCATTTACTACATGAAACTGAATATATGCATTTTTAAATGGCACTTAGACATGAGTGGCTTAAATGTGGTAAAAAAGGCTTACACATTCCCAATATAAGTTACAAATTCAAACATTCAGGCATGAAAATCTTTTCCCTAAGTTGTTTTCAAGCTTCATCCTTTTTTCTGCAATAACTAAAGCAAAGCCACAGTAGCTGCAGCCATTTGCATCTAAGGAAGAGATGTTTTGCTTTGGTGATATAGTTAATGAGTCTAAAAATATTCAGTATAATAATTCTGTCAAAGCCCCCACAGTCTCCTCAATGAGCAGAAGCCTGCAGGATTCCAATGGGGAGCCAAGTAATGAGCTCTCAGCATTCGCTCCCACACCGTCCAGACGAAATATACTCGGGCCTCGACGGTTCCACATCATTAGCAACATGAAACAAAGACACATGCTTGACTTTAATAAGCGACTAAAGTTGCTGGCTTATTAGGCTGTCACTGCACATAAACTCTATTTCAGTGTGACAAAACAGTTCCCTGCAAACAAAAAAAAAAAAAAAGGGGGATTAAAAAAAGAAAAAGAGTAAAGGAGGGGAGCACTTCTGCAAACAGAGGTTGGTGTGATTTAATGCAGTAAGTGATTGAATGAAGTTGAGCAAAGGCACACAGGAAGTGATGGGTTTCTGACACCCTCTCTCACGGGCATGCTGCAGACTGCAGTCTCACTGCTGGAGACGATGGTTACGGTGGGCTGCAGTGATCAGACTGTGGGCATATGTGACTGAGTTTTAGTTGATATTCCTGCAAGACAGGAAGTGGAAAAGCTTATTTCCCACTGGGAAAAGGTTCAGGCATGATTAACTTGGGCATGACCAAATAGGTCAATGATATGACAATGAGTGTCTAGCACAATAATTAAGTGGGGAAATGCATGTGATTTGTTTCTTCTTGTTCTTCAGATACCAATAATGTATCAGCAAGGACTAATTTAATCTCTTTTATCGTATATATCACATATAAAATCTGATAGCAATACAGTACAGTAGCCTTCCTTTATTCCTTTAAGTTATATTTATCATTGCAGCAACAATGTCACAATGATGACCACTCATCAGTGTTTGAACTTTGATTTTTTACTTACAGAACTACTGAGGAACTTTTGAAATCTTGATTTCCATTAAAAGTATACCCATATAGACAGAAGAAAATCCCTCAGAAACAAAATCGTAGAATGGCTTGAGTTGGGAGGAAACAAAGCCCATCTACTTCCACACCCCTGACATGATGGGGTTCCACCCATTAGATCAGGCTATCCAAGAGCCATCCAACCTGGCCTTGAACACCTTCAGCATAAGAACCAACCACGAGGTGGCTATGCCACTCATTTGAAGGTCAAAGATAAAAGCTCACGCTCTGTTCTGCTTTAGTTCAGAGCAGGTTTGGATATTTTCCTACATTGCAGAAACCAGTATAACTTAAACAGAAGAGAATGGTAAAAATCTATGCACACATATTCAATAATCTTTCCTTGGAAAAACCATCTAGATTATTTGAGAGTTGGTAAAGACTCCAGCCTGCACATTTAAGCAACTTAACATGAATAGAAATCGTGACGGAGGCCCTAAGCCTATGTTCCTTTTGAAGTTTCTAAATAAAATCCTATGAAGAATTTAGTTCAGAAAAATTGTCATGTTTTCAAGGGAAAAAAAAAAAAAAGTAACCAGCTACACTCAACTTGCTTAAACATTTATTTACTCCAGAATAATTTTCACCAATGTTACCTGCTTTCTGCGCTCATTCTCAGACATTTTTGATAGTGGTAATACACTTTCAGAATGCAGCCATATTAAACATCATTGATATGTTTATGTGTATAGTCGTGGGCACATTTAGGAAAACAATCTATTGATGTAAGGGTATCAAAGACCTATAGCTCGTGGGAGTTATATAATGCTATTTTTTTCTTTCTTTTTTTTTTTTTCAAAGAATAAGGGCTTTTGTAGGTATTTGAATAACTCTTTTATACTTCCAGTTGAGGAGACAATTTAAAAAGGTATCTGAAGTGAAAGACAGAACCTTGGTGCTGGTTCAATTTGTTGATATATCAGAATTTCTACAGGGAAAAAAAAAAAAAGATTTATCTTTCTAAAACATGAATTTTAACACAAAAGCAGTGGCTAATCTTTGTAAATAAGAAGATGCAAAGATTAAAAAGCCTGGAAAAAAAGAAAAAAACAATGAGTTGCTTTAAGAGATTTATCTCTTATTGGTACCTAACAATAAAAGCAACGTGTAAAAAACAGTGAGAGGGTACATAACAGTAAAAAGTACCATCACTTGCTAATCTCAGACGCAATTGTAAGATTCTTTACATGCTGGTAGTATGTGCAAAAAACAACAACGAGTCTCAGACACTATGTCTGGATGCTTAGCCAGACTCAGCTCTTTACTTACCTGTATCACCAATACCTAAGAGCTTACGTGACTGTGGCAGTATAGCCCAGTGCTTGTTGTGTAGGAAGGAAGACGCACATCAAGCTCTCTCCATCATTACGTACCACAGTCCCAGCTGCCTGCCTTTTGACAGAAGGCTGGTAACTTGGAAAAGGCAGCCATTTCACCAAGGGCCTTCCCACAGACACAGAAAAAGAAGGACTGAAACAACTGTGCCAAAGTTTAAATGTTCTTAGCTCATTGAGTATCAGCATGTTCTACTCACCTCACACACAACTCCATAGTCAGAGACAACAAGCATATAGCAGATACAACAGGCACAGGCAAGACAAATAAAATTTGGACATATTTCAAAACTTAGAAGTGAATATTATAAATGACTGCAGTTATGAAGTTATTCAGCTCCTGCCAAAATCCAGCTAGTACATACTAAACATCAAGACGCTACTGGAGTTACGACTGCAAGTTTAATATGGCACAAAGTTGACCTAGGAAGGCTAGATAGGTTCATATGTTTATTTTAATAATCTGACATTGTTGTTTTTGTTTTTTTTTTTTTTAATGACACTGTTTGTTTTGAACACTTGAAAAGTTTATATAGTTTTATTAAATGTTAAATGTTAACTCTAAGCAAAAGGAAAAAACAAAAATTCTCCTTCAGCAATAATACACTCACAATCCATAACTAACAGGAAGACAAACAATCCATATTTGGCACAAAATACTGAAATTCTCTTTATACCCTGGTTCCCAGTTGATTTAAACCTTCATTAGAAAATATACAACTGTTAGTGCAGAACAATAGAAATAACTTGGGTAATAAGAGTAAATTATACATGAATGAGAGCCAGACACCCTTTGACACACTGCTGATAAAACCCCTGGCTTCAGGCATACTACTGAATTGGAAACTCTGTTGGGGTAGCACCCCATACAGAATAATGTGAGAAGAAATAGTACTGTAATAAATTTATCTTAGTGACAATTTTATGCACCATTCACTACTGTTAATTTAAGAAAATACCCTTGCAGGGTATCTGCCCAATGTGTCCCAGCTCACAAGTCCCAATACCAGACTTAAAGAAGCAGCTGGACACCTCTGCACTGATTGTCACTCAGTATTCAGAGGTCGATAGTACTTTTAATGATCGTGGACAATACATTAGAAAATTGTAGTATTCTTGTGATAATTCTGAACTAGAACTGTCTCACCATCTAATTCTGAAAATAAATAATGGCTGCAGGATTCTGGGTCTCACACAGAGGCTCAGAGTAGCTAAAGATCTTTCAAGTACCAGATTATCTCACAGCTTGTTTGCTATACTTTGATCACCTTGCATCTAAATAGAAGAAAATGCCTGAGAAAGGAAAGTGGAACTCATTTTATCTTACACACATTAATATAGTATCTTTAATTAACAGTCCTTAATGCTCCTATGTGCTCCTGTACAGATATGTCTGAATTGTAGTAGATTGAACCATTTTCTAAGGAGATTTGGGCTTTATTCTTTCTTCACAGTCTCTTGTTTGTCACAACATCTTTGTTCTGGGAAGAAAATACATCCATAAAATCAAGGAAATCAAAGACAACCCCTTCTAGAGGAAGCTTTACACGGCAGAGACAGAAATTAATTATCATAAGCCTTTGTCTCTCCCAAAAATACAAAAAAAAAAAAAAAAGCAGGTTGAAATATCTGGTGGGAATAGAAAGGATGGCAAACTGGTGGATGGTAAACTGGATGTGAGCCAGCAGTGCGCTCTTGTCCAGAAAGCCAACTTATTCTGGGCTGCATTAAAAGCAACATGGCCAGCAGGGCAAAGGAGGTGATCCTGCCCTTCTACTGTGCACTGGTGAGGCTCCATCTGGAGTACTCTGCCCAGATATTAAGTTTTCAGTATAGGGAAGATGTGGACATATTAGAGTGCGTGAAGAGAAGGGCCACACAAATGATCCAAGGGATGAAACGCCTCCCTATGACGAAAGGCTGAGAGAGCAGGGGCTGTTCAGCCTAGAGAAGAGAAGGCTCCAGGGAGAGCTGAAAGTGAACTTCCTAAAGGGAGGTTATAAGAAGGGAGACGGCAGGATCTATTGCAATAGGATAAGGGAAATGGTTTCAAATGAAAAGATGAGTGATTTAGATTAGATATAAGGAAGAAGTTTTTTACACGAAGTGTGGTGAGGTACTGGAACAGGTTGCCTAGAGAGGTGGTGGGTACTCTGTCCTTGGTCAGGCTGGACAGGGTTCTGAGCAAGCTGATGTAGCCATAGGTGTCCCTGCATTGCAGGGGAGTTGGACTAGATGATCTTTAAAGGTCCCTTTCAACTGAGAAGATTATATGATTCTAGAATCTTTCAAATGGTAAAAAGTATCGTCAAATCTCTTGATGAGTATTAACACGTTGGCACGAAAGTAAACTGGTTACCTTCAATCTGCCTGAGTGTCTCTCAGATTTACTGTCTGATAAAAAGGCTGTTGTTGCTACCTGTATTCTCAATACATTTAAGTAATACATATACACTGGCAATGGGGGATACGTGCACTACAAGAACTTCAGAGTATCTCGAATGTCTGCCTTAGCTACTCTGAAGTCTTGGACCATTTATAGAACCCAATATTTAGTTATTGGCAAGCAGAGTACATTCAAAGAGTTAAGCGTACACGTAAAATATCAGATTACTTAGGAAAGTGGATTGAGTTCTTGCTGAATGAAAAATTGTTTCTAAAAATGCATTTATAAATAGCATCATGTGGTGTAATCAAAATCAAAACGAAGGTCAGCTAGCTATTTTTCATGAAAAAATGCCTTCACCTGTAATCCTAAAGTGTTACAAAAAAAAAATCTAAGAAAATTCCAGAAGTGTTCATTCTTGCCCAAATAAAATAAAAGAGCTCCCTGATCATTCAGCAGAATTATTTTTTGAGTGTTACTTTTGGGAACAACATTGGCAGATTGATGATTTAATGTAAAAAATCCAAAGGCATATGTAAAACTCAAGTTGTCAGAGGGCTGTGACACATGAAAAGGTTAGCATGCATCAGCTGCTCTGACGTTTAGTCACTGCATTCTTTTACTCTGTAACAAGTACTCAATGTGAGATAATTTAAGGCAGGCACAGAAATACTGTGGTGTTGCTCAGAAGGCAATACAGACCTATCAATAGCATCACAAGACATGGTATTTATGTCTCTAGTTAAATGGTTTGCGTATCTGCATAAATTCTCTGTCTATCCATACTGCAAGTGCATCCACATCTGACTGAGAAATCACTTATCCCTCACTCACAGAACAATAATTTACCATGCTTCTGGTACACGGTACTATTTACAGAACTGTGCTCACAGGCTCTTACCATTGTGCAGCTGATGGACAATAACTTGCTCGTGTGTCAAAAATCAAGACTACTTTATCCTTGAGGAAACTTGTATATGGTAGTCTGCCATTAAAGCTTGTAATTTTGTTCTGAGTTATGTTAGTGTGACAAAATATTTCAAATCCAAAATGTGATAATGATGTACTCATATTGAAAATCTTGTTATTTAGCCAGTTAAGTGAATCTTGTGAAATTTATTCCTATTTCTATATTTTGCACATGTATTTTGCATAGCAGAGAAACAAACTCTCCTCAGTTGGGTAGATCATTCAACCTCTACACTATGAAAGGGTAGCACTGCAGCATTTAGAATTAAGCATTCGGTTCTCACTGATGAAGTTTGGAAGCAGAAACAAAGAAGTGATGCTAGCAGCACCCCAAAATTGCTATGTTGAGCGGAGACCAGTCATCAGAACGAACACTGCTTACTGCTTGCTTTTAATTAGACCTCAGAGTAGAGATAAGGGACAAACATGATGAAGTAAAATGTCAATGTTTCATAGTAAATCGTTTTGAAACGTTTCTTTCATAGGAAATTTGGAGAATTTTGCTTTTCAATATATTGTCAGGTATTACTGCAACTCAAAGAATGAGTAACTCCCGTCTCTAACCAAGTTTAGTAGATGATAATTTAGATCTTCAAGGCATAATAACATATGCTTTTCTGGTTACTGTAGTGCACCAGGCCAAACTATCAGGTGCATAACTGTTTAGGACTATCCAAATTATTCCCATGCCAAATCCTTCAGTGATCTCAGTCACGCATGCTAGTACAAGAGCCTTGCATTTTCACTCCTAGAAATGAGGCTTTAGGTTGGAGAGAATATAACACTGATGAAGCTGATGTTGAGAACAAAAGGTAAAGGACACTGAGGATAAAAGTTTGAAGACATATCATTAATGTACCGATTTGAAGTCTTGTTTCAGTAGGGCTAGATGAGAAAGAAAAGTACTGTTCACTGTAGAAGGAAAACGAGTTCCAATCTAAGAAGGAGAGAGATTTCTTTGTTTTGACAGGTGTATGTAACAGGAATGATGAGGCTGCATCTCTTGAATGACATGTAGCTATAACACAGGTCCAATCTCGCTTGCTTAAACTATACTTCAAGACAAAGGTTATGCCGAGCTAGAAACTGCAGAGTAATACAAATTGGTCAAACATAAGAAATAAGCCAGCAAGAGCTGCAGAGATAAACATTGCTAGATTATTTTGCAACCCATTAGACCACCTTGACCTGAGCTATTCTGAAACGGAAGGGTGGGAATATGGTTATCTTCACATTCCATATCTTGCAGACATATTTTAGCACAAGAGTTGCTGTTGTGAGGAAGAATGGACATCTCTGCATCAGGAGGAGGAACACCTGTAGGAAAGATAAGAATGATACACAGACTGCAGTCCCTCTTTAGAAGGCAATTAGATCACTAGAAATCAACTAAGACTTATTGCATCATCATCTCTATCAAGGAATGAGGAGTTAAGTTGGGTAGAGCGAAGATGGAAGAAGGGGAGATGACTGTTGACAATACTTATTTCTGTAAGCTGAAAAATAAATTCTGTGAATTGTGCTCTATCTCCTCTTTTCTTCATTCTATCGACATGGCAGATCCTCTCTTTAGGCAAGGTGTTCATAATAAGTAAACAAAAGTAGTACAATTACTTTCTAATTATTCTTTCTAGGAAAACCTAGTTACACAAGCCACTTGTAAAGATGTTAAGATTTTCTGTCTAAAATTAAAATTGGCCAGAATTTATGTAAAGCTCTCCCCTCAAATAAATGTTTCTGATGTGAAGATTCAGAAAATGCTTCAACAGCAATATCTGGGATGGACGCTGTGTTGTAATAATTTGGATACACTTGACTAATGCAGTTATTCACAATGAGGTTGGCACAGTGCCCAAAGCACTGAGCAAACAAATACAGCAAGACATTCAGTTTAAAGCCTTCCAATACTGCAGCAAGATCTTTGTTTGGTCCAGGGGTATTGAGGACACTATAACGTACTCTATCATCAAAAACTGCTAAAATATAAATATATTTCTTTGTTAAATTCACCACTGTGTTTTATGTAAAAAATGCTGGTGAGGCACAAACATTTTTAATCAAATTAGTATGCAACATAAGGCAGCTGTGTATTCAAATGGGTTTTTAAGCAATTTGGTTGTTTTCTTTATAATAACAGGAAAGAACATTTTGATTTTGAAGGTGACAGAGGCAATATTACCAGAATTAAACAATCTGAATTAGCTTTTTCATGAAATGTAATATGTTTTATGCTTTTAGATGGGATGCTCCACTGCTTTCAGATGAGCCTTTCACTGTCACAGTCAATGGCCAGGAACAGAATAAGCTCTGGAGGTAGGATTATCCTCAAATTTAATTTTTTTAGAAGGAGCTAATGGCAAATGTTTCTAGTGAACTTTAGGTGCATCTACGTTATAACTAGAGAACCAAGACAGGATATTAAAAGAAAAGATAAGAATGAAATTAGTAAACAAAGTTTGATATTTTGCTTAGCTTGAATTTGTCTGAAATGACTATAATGTTTAGAAAGCGCACATATATATATAGCGTATTATACAGTAATTCTTTAGCTTTCAGATGCACATAGGAAGAAAATAATAGTAATCATTTACATGTATAATATGGTGCCAAAGAAACACATTTTCAAAACATTTACATATTAACTTGTGTAACATGATAGAGATTTCTTCAGGGAATGGATGTGAATTTATTTTTGTTATATCTCAGGATGAGGAAGCTTTCCTCTATTCTATAAAGCTGCAATTTGAATCTGAGCCACAAAGGACACTACTAATACTGTAAAAAATAATTCTCTGGAAAATAACATGGTGATTCAATATTACATATCATTCATTGATTTTGGGAACAAGCATACTGAGCATGCAAAGTATGTTTCTTCTTAACTGTTAAAAATGATGGTTGTTCAGCCCATCATTTGGTTCTTTCTATCTGACCCTTCATCACAAACCTTCCAGATCCCCCAAGGGTTTTTCAAATATACCAATCCTCTCATTTAGAGAAGCCCAATCAGAAGGAGATGCGTATATAGAGCTTATCAAGTGCACCCAGACCTTGATGAGATGAGAACGGTCAGAGCAGCATCTTCCTGTACAACCCTGACATTTCTTGCAGTAGAATGAAAACCTGGGGACAGAATTATCAGTAGGATGGAATTCATTTCAGTGCTGTTTTAAAGTAACCATGGATTTGAGACTGAAATTTTAGAGTATCCACAATCATTTAAGGTCAAGTGATATTAAGAGCTACTTCTTATTTTGTGACCCTCTTCTGGAGTGCTGGCTAATGCCTCTCTGCCCTGAGCTTGTGGCTTGTGGCAGTTCAATGACAACTGGAGGCTGTGTGTGGGATTTAAAAGCCACAAAGTTGGTTTCTCTCTGCAGGATGCTGGGAAGAATTTACAGACTTAGAAAAGAGTAGTGACAATGAATAGATCCCCATGTTCTAGAAGTTATGTAGCTTTAATACAGTCAACATACTCATGGTCACAGAATAATCCTTTGAGTAATAATAAAACTATATAACCTCAAGATTTTAATGCACGCTTTTTAAAATTACAGTGGATAATGCTATCTATGCCTGCCAGAGAGACAGTAAGAGGCTGGAAATCTGGTTGTTTCACTTTCTTCATGGAAGTAAGCCAGAAAGGAGTTCTGCTGTAATTCTGGTATGCAGGGAAAAGAAGAGGTTCACAGGCTACCATGAGGAGTCCAAGGAAAGGAGACTTTGGGGGTTAATGACAAAAAGTAGTCATTATTTCAATAAAGCAGACATAAAGGGAATTCTTTCAAGAATGAATTGAAGATAGATACTGATGATACTCTGTCTAGAAAAAGACAACGGAGGAAGAGGCATATCCAAAATGATATTTCAGGAAGGGAAACTTTCCTAATATGTTGCTATTTTATGCAGTCATTTTGAAAACCTTAGAGCTGGAGAAATGCATTTGGAGCCAAGTAGAGGAAACAAGAGGGACCACAGAGGAACCTGAGCTATTACTCAATAGAAAAACAAAAGGAAACAAATCATCTGGCGGTACACCTATGAGCAAATCAGATTGCTACTATTTAAAATGATGTTCAGGTTTCTGTCCAATATGTTGTGTTACTTTAGTCCATTTGCTCTCATCAGAAGAAAACAAGGCGTCAAAAAGTACCATCCATATCACCACACTCGTAATTACAAAACAAACAGTCTGAAGGCAACTTTGGCAACAGTCAACAAGCTCCAATAAAGCAGTCAGCATATGATGATTAGATAGCCTTTACTATAATCCTACAGTCTTCATGAGTTAAGCTAAGGAGCAGACTTTTGTTAATACCTTTTAATACAGGATCTGTAATCACACAGTAAGAGGTAGAACATTCTGCAATATGTCAAGACAAAGAATTATTCAGAAAAATTCAGGCCATTAGTGTTACCCAGGATTCTTTTGCAAGAATATTACTAGAAATAATGGCATAGGACAAGATTACAAGACATTTAGAAATGGGTGATTTAGTTAGGGGCAGACAGCACATATTCACTAAAGGTAAATTATGTTTGACAAATTAGCTTGAATCTGATTATTGTAATGTTCTGTTGCTGAAGGAATGAATTAGTGCCTGCAATTTATCTGATTCTCAAAACTATATTTGATATTTGCCATGAAAGAGACCCAGTTTACAAAGGGGGAATTACGGGCAGTTATTCAAATAGAGTGAAAATTATTTCAAGAAAATGAAAGAGTATGTCAATTAACAATAACACTTCAGGTGGAAAAACATATACAATCAGCAGTCAATAAGCACCACTTTACTTGACCTATTACACAAATTGCACTGAAATCAATGTCAAGAATAGCTAGATTTAGTATTAAAACATATTAGGACTAACAAAATTACAATGCGTTACTAGGAAGTAGATAGCAAAGCTGCATTCAACACACTTGATCTCTGAAAATTACAACATACTGTAATTTTCATACTGTAATTCCTCATTCCCACCCTCTTTATTTTGCAATTAATCATTACTTCTCCAATTCAGGAAATTATTTTTAGAATCTGAAAATAAACACCTTTTCTATTTTTTTAATAGGGATAGAAAACTTTAATATTTACATGAAGAATTCATTCCAACAGATCCCCAAACCCGGATTTAGCTCCAGTGATTCAGAGGTATTCACACCTGAGAACATGAATTGATGTGCTACAGCTGCTCCCTGGAGAAAACCTAGGTCATTTCTAACCTAGGTCATTGTTTAATTTTACTCCCTCCCTCCAAACTGGTACCCCAGGAAGATACATAACCAGCATGCAGGAGGAACTGAACTGCAGCTGCAATTATTTAGGCGTGCAGGGTAACTTGGGGATACAGAAAGAAACTTTTGGTCTTCTCTTAGGCTGTATATTCTGCTAGTTTTTAGGCAAAGATTAAATCCACCTAAATCTCCTAGAAATTTTGGAAAACAAGGTCGACTGATACGTAGGGTTGTCCACTAAGAGACAGGAGCATGCAGGAAAGCTGAAATCTCAACAACCACATTACCCAGAATAAAAAAGAAAGTTAGCTGAAGGTGGGAACTGACATCTAATTACGGTGCAAATAGAGTAAATGTAGTCTCTCTTTTTATTCAAATTATCATTTCTTTCCTCTCCTTTGTCATTTGTGAATATTCTAAGTTAGTGGGCTTTTTTACAGGCTTAATCCGATATCAGATGAGAACAGTTTAAAGGCAAAGTGATTATTTACTGAAGGGGTAGAAATGCTACAAACCAGACCTCTAGGACACCTCAACAACTGTCCAGGTGTCTCACCACATCCTCACTGTATCCAGAGAGTAAGAAAAAGGCCTCTTATCCGTATGACAGAGGATGAGTAGGAGCAGGAATGCCAGACGAAGTACATTCCAGCAATGGCTGGCAGCCTTGGAAGTCCCCTGACATGCAGTAATGACAGAATCACAGAATATACTGTGATGCTCTAAGTTGGAAGAAACCCACAAGGGTCCAACTCCTGCCCCCACACAGGACCACCCAAATTTTAAACGTTATGTCTGTGAGCATTATCCAGATGCTCCTAGAACACTGGCACCTGAGGCCACGACCACTGTCCTGGACAATCTGTTCCACACCCACCACTGGTGAAGAATCCTTTCCTAACACCCAACATGACTTTTCTTGGTAACACAGACAGGCAAAAGCTTTAACTCTGAGAGTTCTAAAGGAACTGTACTCTAACTGCAGAATTATTCTGGGTTTACGTGTTCTCAAGAACAGGAAGACTCAAATTCACACTCCTGCTGTCTCATTTACAACAAAGATGTGAAAGAAAATATTGCACACCTGGGCAGGCGCAGCCCTGAGATCTATGTTACTCAGTGGTTGCTTACTTCAGTATCAATGATGAAACTACTTTTAGCGTAACTTACTAATATTTATTTCAGACCAGTCTTCTACTGTTAGATAGAAACCTTAATGATTTCATCCTTTTGTCTCCTTCAAAACTAATTATTCACAGTGTACGACTGCAGTGAGAAACTGAAACAGACTTAGCCAAGAATAATTTGTAACATGGCCATTCATGCAAGTGTTCTTGGGAAAGGAGGGAATTTCATTTCCAATCATTATTGCAGAGTACTTGGTTCTGAGGGAATACAGAGCATCTGCATTACTGACATTTAAGTGAAGAAGTACTCCATCTTCCCCACTGAAAAATATCAAATGCTCTTTCCTTGGGGCATTTGATCCATCGATTTCCAAACATTTTATTTTTAATCAAAACAAACATTATTTGGAAAAGAAATATTTGTTTTCCCCAACCTCCAGCATTTTTCTTTTGTCCCAAATTCTGAAAATCTTAGCTTCAGATTAGCCTGAAACAGATTTTGAGAATTCTTTATATTAAATCTTCATATTAATTTCTAACAAAAATATACTTGCACAGCTCTGCTCTAGCAATTGGCAAGACTTTTCTTGTATAATCTTATATTCCAACCTAAGAGTTGTGTCAATTGCACATAATTACAGATAATGAATATGATTTCTGTCCTCAAATACTATGTCTGCCTCAATCTGCCTCATTGGAACAAGTGTCCTTGGGAGTTAGCAAAGCAGCAAAGACGCCTGGTTTAAAGAAAAATCTATGCTGGCTGGTTGCCTCAGCAACTGACTTCAGCCATTGAAGCGCTGGCTCCCACAGAGGTCCTCAAGCCATACATTCATGAGACTGGTTCAAAGTACACATAAATGCATGTGGAACTTCACCACAACCTTTCAGTTCAGAATTGTTTCATCAAACTTTTTCCAGCTAATTCTTGTTGAGACTGTTCCTTCTGATTAATGGATTTAATTCCAAGTAGAAGGTGCAATACAAAAGTTTCTACCAGTTTCTGGATTAACAGTTTGCATAACAGGGCACATTAATCTTATATGTTGAACTATTAAGAATCTTTTAGCTTTTCAAGCATATAAGCATAGAAAATATAGGCCTAATAAGATTTTAACATAAGCACCCCTAATAAGACATTTGAGATGAGTTACAATGTAGGTGTGCTTTATAATCCTGAAAGATTCTAATAATGCTGTTTATGAGCTAAAAATGAAAGCAAAAGAATGAGCATTTTGTTTGTTGTTTGCTGCAAGTGTTTTTGTCTGTTATTAAAGGCTAAGTCAAGCTATTTTGACACTAAATATTTTCAGAAAGTATTTGTAAGATTAAGCGGTAACACTGTGACCTTAATGATGCTCTTAATGTAAGTTTGAAGTTGATGTGAATGAACGTGAATTTGTGTAGCTAATAAGAATGTAAATCTCCATCTATTAATCCATGTGGTTAAAAATGAATGTGAAGTATACAAAATAAGATAAACATTTTTTGAATTTTTCTTAAGTTGTTCACTGCTGCTCCGCACTCAACCTGCCTGCTATAAACGTAAACAAAAGAAAATAACTAATTTTTAGTTGATTTTGTTTTTAATAATGGAAGATCTTCTGCCTGATTTTGATTAAATGTATCTGTGACAGTAACAATTCTAATAACATTTAATAGTGATTTTAGAAAAACAACTATATAGCATAGATAATGGGTGAAGTCAGCACTGGTAAATAGGTTCTCTAATGCAAAACTGCTAGAACACTAAGGTCAGGGTAAGTTTTACTTCCAAAGGCAATTGTTTTGCAAAACCTACACAGTTAATTCTTTTGGCTTAATAATATTTTCCTGAATACCTAAAAAAATCAACCATGGGGCAAAATATTATATCTACCTCCTGACTGAACAAGAGGAACTAGAGAATAGGTCTTTTCTGCACATTATTCATATAGGCACCTTAATAGTTATCTATGTGTTAGAAAGAACTGTCAAGTTCAAGGAGTGCTAAAAATGTCCATTTCCACTTTGGTAGAGATGCTAGCACGATTTGTCTTCCTATTCTGTTTACTCTATGCCAAATGGAGTACATACAGACGTGGGGGAAAAAAGAAGAGCTCTGTCTTTAATTAAAAAATCATTATTTGGAAAAAGGTGTTCTAATCTTTTCTCCAGAAGCATTAGAGAACACCCAAGTTCTAAAACAAATACCTAAAGGAATTATCAAATTCCTGTATATACATATATACATATATATTATATATATATTTTATATATATATATATATATATATTTTTTTACGGCGAAATAGAGAGATTTCACTTCCTATAATGACATCTTCTGGAACCTTCTGTTGGAACTAACATTTGAGTCCTACACACATCCAGTTCCCTGATTGCTTCTGTAGTATGCAAACCTAATCTGACCAGCCATTGATACTGCTGATACATACAGAAAGGAGATGGACTTTCTTTAAATTATTTCAACAACTTTGTTTTGCTGCAAAACTAATAATATGATTTGACTGGCTGCTGTATGAATTTTCTTATTCATCTGAACTTACGGAGTTATTGATTTAAATTTAATTATAACATTAATTTGATGCTTACATTGTTTAAATATAATTAGCTCAATGAAAGTTTAGCAAATTTGCCTAATAAAAGGCTTAGTGAAGACACATCTTTTCCTTCTCTTTTTATATGAAGCTGTCTATTCTGACAACCTATCATGGTGTCAAAATCCTAACGTCAGAAAAAAACCTCAGGAAAACTGTAAATGACACACTTTCACTTAACAGCTATTATTTAGTCTTGTTACATCTGTAAAAGAAAAGAAAAATCAGTTCCATCACTAATTTTCTATTCTTAATCAAAACAGATGTGAAAACTGATTAAACATTTACAAAATAGAAATTCTGATATTTCTTTTATGATAATTTTCTTTCACACTGAATCCTTAATAGGTTCCTTTTTCATTTAAGATTTGTGAGGAAATAGGAATGGAGGTCTGTTTTCTTGCTATAATATTATCAATGCTTTCACTATTAGTCTTGTGAAGATATGAAACAATCCAAGAACTCCACAATGAACCGAATAGGCAAAAACACAGTTTAAAGACAGAAATTGTTTTTTTGTTTACAAATAATGTTTTTGTTTTTTTTATCATTAAGGTCAGTGAATGGGAACCACAAAATCAGAAGTTAATTGCATAAACTGACATGCATCAGATTTACTTTATATTCTATTTAGTGATTCAAGACAATGAGAACTTCATTTAAAAAAAAACCCGCAAACCTGTATCCCAGCTGAACAAAATACTAAAGGCAGTAATTTCCAAGAGGGCTCAGAGCCAAACATGTACATAAGACAGACATGAAAATGTTTATATAAAAGCATAAAAGATCTTCACTTGACTTGCATGACTTTTTGTATCAAGCATGCTACAGCAGTCTTTTGATTCTAATATGAAACTACAGTAAGGATCATTGCACTAATGCGTGAGGATTTGTGATAATGTTGCAGAAATTTTACTGTCAAAACTGAACTGCAGCGTAATGACTTTTGTTATCATGGTTTCTAATAACTATTCAGAATGAATTGACCCTACATATGTTTTACTGCAATAATATGTCACTTATCCAGAAAGTAAAAAAAAGGAAACGAGATCAATAGACTCCTTTCTCCCACAACCTCTGTATAATATGGCCTCTTGAACAGAACCTGAATATGAGTGAATTTTTACTTAAATTTTAAACTAATAATAATTTTCAGGGAGATTATTTTTAAATGCAAATTACAGGAACAAAAACAATTCTTAAAGTTTTGTTAAATGGATTCAAGTCAATAGTTTGTTAGCATATAATGATATACCCCTGTATTTTGGAACCAGCCCTAATTTCAAGAGAACAAACACTGATGCCTACAATACAATCATTAATTTATTAGCAAAATACAGTGGAAGTAAAAGATTTCATTCTTGGGATAGAAATTCTAAGATTGCCCAGTATAAAAAGAAGGATATGGTAAATAACTAGTTTTGGTCATCATGCATAGAAGTATTTCTGGCACTAGTATGCAAACCTGTTAACATTTCCAGAAGAAATTCAAAAAAGAACATTTGAAACTTCAAATCTTCCAAGTGAACGTTGATATTCCTAGCTAGCTCTTTGATTTCAGAAGCCCAGCAAAAACATAAAATCTCATAGAATTTGCTAGAATTGAATAATTTGTAATATTATAATGGGGTGAAGAAAAGAAAACAAAGGCAGAAGTGTACTATACACGTGCAAAAACAAGCATATAACCAGTGCTACATAGTAACTTAATTAATCACAAGAATTGAAGAAAGCAGAAATTGCAGCAAAGTTGAAACTCGTCTGTGTGTTTTCCCAAGGCTATTATCTCTTATAGCGTGATAGGTAGGAATCTAGAAAACGACAGTGGGATATGAAAACCTTGTCTCATCCACTGCATCTGTATAGCAGTATTAAAAAGATAATCCTTTCCTCCTCCAATATAATTCCTTGCATTCACTATGCAGAAGAGAGTATTATACTTTTCATGGGCATAGCTCCTCGATTCAGTGATGTGTATCCTGTTCATAAGTGCACCTTCCTCAGTACATAGAAGCTTGCAAGATCATGATAAAACACTTCATGTTACCAAAGACATTATTTCATCTATCAAGACAGGGCCTTTTCTGGGGCTGAACAAAGCAGCTGCTTAGGATCCCAAAATAAACCTACTTCATTTGTCAGAGCAGTTTCTATATCCATTTAAAATGTGCCAAACAATTTAATATGAGTAGACTGCTTTTAGCATCGGTATTCACAAAAACCAGCTTCTTGTTTTGAGTAATAATATATATAGGATACTACGAGAAGAAAGTCTTCAGGATTTAGGAATGGATGAACGTGCTTCTTGAAGTCTGCACATTGTAATGCAGGTATGTAGTGCAACACCTAGAAAAATCATTACTGTGATACTCTCTCAGAATTGATTTTCCGCTGCAGTTGTAATTCACTTAAAAAAAAAAAACTAAGAAGAAAAAACACCTTTTTATAGGCGCTGTATGTAGTCAACACCTTCTTTCCTTTTGTCACAACTGCTAAATACTGTGATAGTGACAGACGTGTTTTGCCTTAATTGTTGGACTAGTTAGTCCCTTAACATAGTGAAGAGTTATCAGAAAGGAAATTAGAGTAGTTGTCACTGTAATTCACAAATTAATATTCTCAATAGTTTCTCATTTTCGTATATATATTGCTACGAAATGGTACTGAGGACTGTCAGCCTAAATATTCCCATCACTAATTTCTACCATAAACTAGGTGCACATGTTGTAATGCTGCTTATAAGCTTCTATAGAATAGTAACATACCCATAACCATTTTCTTCATAAACAAGATTTTAAAAAGCCAAACAAATGATTATGTGGCAGAGCTGATGAAGCTAGATCCTGTTGGTACTGCAATGCAATTTTGCTATATTTTACTATGTTTATTTTATTGTATTCAAATTGAGAAGGAAAAAAGCAATAATATATGCCAACTCATTTGCAATTTTGTTTGCTTCCATATTACCTCACTGAGATGTATGATAATATCACCCACACTATGTCCAGAAGAGGTAAACTGCTGAGTGGGAAATCTGTTTCACAAATATTACCAAGAACAATTACATCCAGAAGGCATTCTCATATCCAAAGAAATTAAAGGTCCAGATTACCTAACAGAGATATATTTTTCTTTAGAAAGCATTATAGTGAGTATGCCCTAATTTCGTATTCAGAAAAAATACTTTCAATTCCTTCTATAACCCACTCATGCTAAGAAACATCTCGGTGCTCATAGCTTTGACTTTAGATCATATTTAGGGAGCATAATTAGCACTCACTTGGTGAGGAGAAATAGAAGAGAGTTTCTTCAATTATTTATGTTTTGATCTTCAACTTGTTCTCCAAATACTCTTATCTCTGGGAATGTATGACTTAAACATATTTTTGTTCTTGAAATATAGAAAGGTGCATAGTTAACAAGAATACCTTGGAAGGAACAAATTCAAATTCAGAGTACACTGAATTTCAGAGTTAGAGATTTACTGAGGTGTTCTGTGGGAAATGAATAAGGCTGAAAATACAGGTGTAGGACATAAGAGAGACTAAGGGGACTAAGCGAGATTAATAGAAGCAAAGTACTACTAATAATTCGAACTTCACATTTCATTTATTTATTTGAAAACTTCTTCACTGCACCTTCAGAAAATGAACTGAAATATTAACGTTGACAGGATCTGATTCCTGGATACATGACCAAAGTTAATAAACATTCTTACCTGAAACTGTTGACATTAACCTACAATTTTTGTACATGATTACTTACATGTGTACTAATTTTCAGAAATACAGACATGAAAGACAACCAAGCAATAGCAATAATCTGGTTAATATACCTAGATAATATTTTTGATTTAATTATAGTTAATGCTGATATAGTCAATACTCAGATCCTGAGAATTATCTATAGATGCAAAGCAAAGAAAAAAAGAAAAAACCTTACATTTTTGAAAATGGTTTTACAACACCTCGATTTATGTTCCACAACACTGTTAAATTTAAACAAAAAGAAACCCTATTCAAATGTAACTAATTATGCAAGAGAACATACCTCAGCAGTATACCTCCATCATGGAAGTCATCAAATTAGATTTTAAGTTTTTTTTCATTTTCATATAAATGTTTCCTACATTAAACATTTGCAATGTCTGATTATAACTGTTGTAAAGCTCACAATTCCCCTGAAAGACTATTTGATAGAAATGCATAATGTTAAGGTACTGGATACTATGCTGGGTAATACAGTTTTGTACAAAAGTAAATGCAGTCCAGGTTAAAAAAAAATCAAATAGAACTATGACAATGAATAATTAATACCTTATATGAATACCTCTGCAAAGTAAAAACAAACAAACAAACAAAAAAACCAAGCAAGCAAGCAAAGAAGTGAAAATACAAAAAATGCTCAAGAAGAAAAAACACTGCACATGGTAGGTGATATATTGCTAGCATATATTCCATTGGGATTATTGATCAAATGCATTTTAAATAGGAAATATATTAATTGAATGAGTGATGTTAGCACTTTACCTGCTGATGATCTCTAAATGAATTTTCCACCTTGATTCTACTGTCATAGAGTTCTGTGAGATCTTCTTTACAATTTAAGTAGCATTTCTGAGACATTTGATATTCCTGAGATAACAACAGATTTTCTCTAATAACTTGCTCCAGATTGGCCTAAAGAGAAAAGTAATTGATTACACTCACAAGAGTTCTAAGAAATAAAATTATAGTTCACTTCTACAGTTTCTTTGACTCACTCCCTCATGAACACCTCTAAAATATAGATGACCAGATCATGGTTTCAGCGAAACCAATGAGAAATCTACAAATGATTTCACAGTGTTTAGAATTTTGCTAAAATACTTATACTGAAATTAATACTATTAATAATGATTTCCTGAGAAAACCATTATTTTCTCAGGAAAATAAACCAAAATAAAGTTTTTAAAGTTTTAAATAATTACAATAGAAACTACTAAAAAAACCCACTCTTCTACCTTACTACATAAGTCCTCTTTCTGTATAAAAATTATTTTGTCTTAATTGCCAAAAGATCCACTACATTTTTTTCACATTTTACTGTTTAAATCTCTTTTTCCATGTTATACAAAAAAGGAGAGAATGCAATAATCACCTATGTTTTTTTTAATAAGTAATTTTAAAGTTTCCCAATCATAATTTGATTAACTTGATTTTAAAGTCTAATTTAATTATCAGCCATCATGGTTCGCTACCAGGTGAAATGTTTGGTAAGTGCGCTTCCATAATCAGACGAATTTCCATTGTTTTTCAAACTGATCTCAACTGAATTTCCTGTAATTATAATTCATGACTTTGCAACAGTCATAGAATTTTCTAAGGTATTTTATCTAAGTTACACAGACAATCTGATTTAATTTGAAATTGACTTATGTCAAGGAATTCTGCTTTCATTTTTATTTTTTCCTAAAAACATGCATTTTATGAGAGGGAAGCCCAACTAGACTTATCTGTAGTTCGATGAATGAAAATTTTTTCTATCTTCATAAGTACAAAACAGGATGCCTGATCTCCACTTTTCAAAATATTTTTTGAGAGATGCTTTAGATGTATATGCCTAAAATATATTTTTAAAATAGGATAGCTAGTGATGATGATACCACCTATAAGAGAGAAGCACAAGAAAGATCAGTGGGCAAGCTTAACGCTTATTAAATTTATGTAAGCTGTTGCCTGTTGTATTTGGGAGGTACTTCCGTTAAATTCAGATGCACATAATAAAGTGGAGGAGTACAGGACAGCTTACAATTATGTACAAGTCTGGGCCATCTAATTAAACCAGTATGTCCACATGAAGAATGGTTGCCATAATCTAAAGCAATATTTCAAAGTCTTATAATGTAGAAGTTTAGTCTAAAAGTTTCTCAAGTTAGAAAAGTATGTTTACGAGTTCAGTTTATATGACTGGATGATTTGTAATGCTATGTGCTACGGAAACCCTTGCTGAAAAGCAGAGCTATCAGAAGAGGTAGAAGAGTTGGACCAATGCCACCATAAGGTGCTCCCTGAATGGAGTCTCTCTGTCCAGCAGGAGAGATGGCAGCCCTCTTGACCCCTTTCTGACTTGACAATCAGAAACCATCGAGTAATGGCATTGCCAAAATCCAAAGAAAGAGTTCGTAAACCATTGTAGTTGCATTTCTGGTAGAAGAATACTACTCTGGTAGTATTCAGCTGTTACTCTTATCACTTCCCTGACACTCTTCCCTCTGATGTGGGAAATCAAAAAGATAAAGGTGAGGCAAAAATATTTTGAACATAAAGAGGTTCAGATTTATTTTCTCAGATCACTGGTTGAAGGTTCAAGTCATTATTTATACATGAATACCAGACTCTATTGCAGCTAGTCAAGCTCTATTTGGAAGGGCAACACAAGTGCACATTTATGTCATGAGCTGGGACCATTCTAAAACTCACCAATATTTTAGATACAAAACACCGTATGTTATAGATACAATCTTGCCCAGAACCCAAGAAGACTAAGGACTTTCAATAAAATTCAAACCTTGCTTTAATGTCTTCCCTGTTTTTTTGGTTTTTTTTGTTTGTTTTTAATCTATTGAATTGCTGGACTAATGAAGTCTCAGTTCTTCTGGGTTCACAGTGCATAATGCTGAAGAAGTCTCAAGTTTTTTGAGTCTACTCCCCAGAGAGTAATTCAGAGTCTCACTTTTTAAAGACAAAGCTATCCAAGAGAAACAGCCGCGTGCCTGAACTGACTCACAGCCATCCTGTAGGGCTGCTTTGAATCTGGGAGTTCCTAAGATAGTTAGCCTGTTGACAATTTTTTTTTTTTTTAATATGCAATGTCTAAATCAATATATAGATAGAAAAGTAAATATATTTATACACATTTTCAGAAAACTTCTGCTAGAAAATTGCCATGGTTATGCATTCAAATCTGTACAGAACTATCACACTAGTCATTAAATTCTAAAATACTATGCCATCTTCCAGAAATCTCAAAATAATTAATGAAAACATGTAGAATTTAGTGAAGAATCACAGAATCACTAAGGTTGGAAAAGACCTATAAGATCATCCAGTCCAACCATCCACCCATCACCAATGGTTCTCGCTAAACCATATCCCTCAACACAACATCCAAACGTTCCTTGAACACCTCCAGGGAAGGGGACTCCACCACCTCCCCGGGCAGCCCATTCCAGTGCCTGACCACCCTTTCAGAGAAGTAGTATTTCCTAATATCCAGCCTGAATCTTCCCTGGCGCAGCTTGAAACCATTCCCTCTAGTCCTATCACCAGTTATACGGGAGAAGAGGCCGACCCCCAGCTCGCTACAACCTCCCTTCAGGTAGTTATAGAGAGCAATAAGGTCTCCCTTGCGCCTCCTCTTCTCCAGACTGAACAATCCCACTCCCTCAGCCGCTCCTCATAAGGCCTGTGCTCCAGACCCCTCACCAGCTTTGTTGCCCTTCTTTGAACACGCTCCAGGGCCTCAATGTCTTTCTTGCAGTGAGGGGCGAGGGTGTAAGAGGGTGTAACTATCTCTTTTATTACTCTTTGGGTAGAGGTAAAGCTTTTTTTCAAGCTGATACTTTCATGAACAAATATACAATGACCGATATTAATATATTGACATTCATTACATAAAACAAGTACTGTTTTCAACATTGACAGCATCTTTGCATACGTAAGGAATATTGGGAAGTCACAGAAAAACTTGTTTCTGGAATTTTAACATCAATACATTTATTTGCCTCAATATATATACACCTGAGTCAAACCTAGTAAAGTCCTACTGTTTTTGTTGGCTTTTTTTTTTTTTTTAAACTTAAAATGATTCAAACATTTAGACATGAAAAAGACATACTTATGAGCACTTCATCTTTATGAGAGAGGAATGGTCGAAGTGCAACCAAATTTGGTATGCCAAAAAATAGACCAACCTTTTTTCCTATTCTAGCAAAAAAGGGATAAGAATCTCAAAATTGACAATGTAGTAAGAAAGATGTGTAAGTAGGTAATCATTGCATTTGATACGACTCTGCCAGTTGAGCTTCTGAATCTGAAGATTTGCTAACTGGTAACAACCCCTAGAATTCTTCTCTTTATTCTCTTCCTCTTCATCAAAATTTGAAACCATATACTACTTATGATATG
The DNA here is from genome assembly GCF_987193195.1 of Phasianus colchicus. Classification (NCBI taxonomy): domain Eukaryota; kingdom Metazoa; phylum Chordata; class Aves; order Galliformes; family Phasianidae; genus Phasianus; species Phasianus colchicus. The sequence goes on from NC_143438.1 coordinate 52,810,713, forward strand.
CTAGTCTTCACCAACAGGTACATTTGAGCTCTTCGGGCATTCCGGAACTAATGTATGAAATATGGAAAAAATATTTTCTATATTTCTCCATTAAATGAAGTTACTTCCTTCAGTGAGAAAAAGAAATATAACTCAGGAATTTCCTGAAGGCTCTTACATGAAATAAAGCTTGAGTCTCAAAAATAGATAAATCCAGATAAAACCTGAAAATATCATAATAGAAAAAAATGAAAGAAGGTATTTCTTTGCATTTTCCTGTAGTAAGGTGTGTGGAGTCTTGTGAATACCAAAAATATAAATATTAAAAAGGGACACAAAATATCCACTATGGATTATTAAATAAGAAAATTGGAAAAAAAGCAACTGAATATCTTAAGGCTGGGGAAATATTCAGAATAGATTACAGCATTCTTGCCCTCTTGCTATAGACAACCTGGGCAAGTTGTATCAGAGGTGGAATACTGGGTTAGATAAGACGTCTACCTGACCCAACACATACACTTTTCTCCTCAGTATGTCCTCTTACTCAACATAATAACTTGGTTTCTATCTTTCTGGAACAACAGGAAGCTAGAACACTTTTTTGTGTGTGCTGAACACAGTGGAAGTATTTCCTGTCTGCCGTAACACAAACCCACACTAAGGCAATAGAATACATGAAAGAAAAAAGTAGGAGAGACAAATGTTTCCCCAGACTTTAAAAAAAATAATTGTTAGAATAATAGAAGTTCAGCTGGACAATAAGGAAGGAAATGCAATACCATGCAACATGAATTATCAGTCCAGTATCTCAGGAGATATGGAATTTACTGTAACAAAAAACTCCAAATAAAGATCAGTACTAGCCTAGTCCAACTGAGAGGGGAAAAAAAAAAAAAAAGAGTGACAATGAACCATAGAAGATAACTAAGGGAAACTGCAACTTGGTGTCTGCAGCACAGAGAAGATGCATTTCATGTTAGTCTTCAATTCTTTTATATACATCAGTATCAATCACTTTGTGTTGCAAGTGATTCAAGAATTATTTTATTGCTCAATTTTTGTGGCAAAAGTTTGTAAAGAATTGTGGAGAGAAATCTTAGGATCAATGAATTTGTCCACATAATTATATACCAATAAACATGATATAAATCCCTATAGTTAACAAAGTCAATCATCAATTTGAATGTTCACTTCAACAGTGAACATTCACAGCAGTGCTTTATTGAAAGATAAGAATAATTGATTTTGACAACCAGATGCATCAGCACAATTAACCAATTATTAAGGTATCTATATTTGTTGGTTATACTACCTAAGTTTGATATTCTGAAGATTTCCCCAAGCAGGAATGACTATTTATTTTGTACACAGGAAGTATCCTTTTTGGACAACCACCCAGAATGTGAATTGCAAAAAGAAATTACTTAAAATCAGTTGTTCATGTGCATCCATCCCCTTAAATCCAAAGTAGAGTAGAGTTAGTTGTGTTTTTCAGTAGCATCTTTTACCTATGTATGTCCTTTTCTCAAGGCACAATGAGAATGGCAATTCCAAGTGCCTTAAAGCCAGCACCATACAGGTGTAATACACCTGGCAAATCTCCCTGCTATGAAAAAGGAAGTTACTATAAAGCAAAAAAGATGTGGGACTTTTTTTTCCCCCTGCCTGAGATATGTTGTTACAGCTAATGCTTATTAGGAAGTACTTTGAGTCCTAAAAGTCACAGAAACTACAACAGAAGGTACTAAGAAACTAATTTGTGTACTGATGAACACACCATACCTGGGATTTTCTACTGATGTTGATGGTTGGCAATTTATGCAACAAGGATCATGCAGCTACTCCATAAATCTCTAGCACTGCAATCCTTGCTGAGCCTGCTTAAACATACTGTAACATGAATAAGGGAACTTATGCTGTTGATATTGTATACTGATCTAATACATATTTTAATGGTCTCTGAGCTAAAATAGGTCTTCCATTGTATCTGATACAAAACACAACTAACACGCATTGTTCAGAGTTGCTGAAACAAATATTTCTTCTGAAATACATTTTTTAAAATTTAATTTAATTTATTTATTTTTACATTCGTAGTATCAATTTGTGCTTTGTAAAGTTTGGATGGCATCTTAGAAAATTAAACTCTGAAGTACATACATATACGACAGGAAAGTGAAATATCATATTTTTGCATAACGTGTTAGAGACCATTTGGAATAAATTAATTACACTTCCACTAATGAGTATGGTGTAAAAAGCTTTCTGACAGATTGCATTTATCTTACCTGAAAACTAAAGAAAGAATATTGATGCCAGTTAACCTTTCACTGATAACATAGCAGTTGCCAGTTCCAACAGTTTTGAAAAAAACAAGTTTAATACTTGTAAGGACTTGTGTGGAGAATTAATATGGGAATAATGCATTAAGCTCTTGGAGAAAAAGCAGGTGAATACCAACCTACTGATACAATAAACAAAATAAAATCAGTGAATTTATGCACAGACATGTCTGCTTCAATACTGTGCTTCAAAACAAATAGTATTTAACACTTTTGGGTCATAATTCTCAAAGGCAATCAAACTGAAAAGCATTTTTCTTTGTTTATCATATTCAGACTTTTCTATGTATGGAATATTCTGAAACTCCTCAAAGTAAACTTTGGCACAGAAACCAAACAGCAGCTATACTAAACACAGTCATAAAATAAGCTCAGAATACTCTAAGATAATTTAATGTTAATGTATCCAAAAATCTATGGTAAAATCGTGCAGAAGATCTGAGGAAAACTAAAGAAAAACAAAAAATAATGAAGTACTAGAAATAATTATGTATGTCCTGCTTCCTCTTCAGTGCCCTGGAAATGAAGTAAAGGGATAAATCTCCAGAGGTCAATGCATTAGAAAAGCAGCCAGTATTATCCTTTTTTTTTTTTTTTTCTTCTATTCAAGTGGCAAAGGAAAAATATTTCCTTTTGTCTTGGTAGTGATGAGCTCTGCCCTAAGGACTTTCTGAAAACTTTGTTCAGAATCAAGAGCTTCCACAATGATTCAACATAAAATGAAGATTTTTCTGCTCCACTGTTCTTCTCAAAGCTATAGAGATTCTATAAATTTATTTAGTTTAAGATACATATTTTGAGGGATCTTAGTTGAGACAGGGCAGATGGGTCCTTAAAATAAGGGTTAATCTACAGCCACGATTAAAGATGGAGGTCATTACTTACACTGATTTTAGATTGAGAAATAGATAAATCATAATTTAAAAGTCAAGAGGCTTGAACCAAGCAAAGACCATACTGGAGGGTACATGGCAAAAAAAAAACCAAACAAACCTTTTCTCAATTTTTCAAAAAGAAAAAAGAACAGATATCTAGTTGTGCTGTTACCCACAAATGTGTCGTCTTCCTGATGGTAGAGCAGAGAATCAGAAACATACATACAGTCTATGTTATCATGACCTACTTCAACTGACAGACCTTTGGAAAATCAAGGTGTGATCAAAACACCATGAGAAAGAACCCCAAGATTTGAACAGGTCTCAGAGCTGATTAGGTATTTTTAGTCCTATCATTATCTGCAATCAAGAAACCCTGATTACAGGGGAAAAAAAAATTGCATTGTAGAGTCAAATTCCTTTCAAAGACAAGAAGTAACTCTTCTGAAATTCTTCTTCTAATACTTTCAATGAAACTCCACAAGTTATCGCATCAGGTTTACCAGGAACTATATTTAAAGAAATCTTGAAAAAGCTGTCATTCGGAACACAAAGTGTTAAACATCTTTCTCACATCCATCACATATTGGAAAAACAATGTAGTAGCCACTACTCTACTGAATAGAATTTTATCCTAATAATGCTCTTCAATAATTAAAAAATTTGTTGTGGATATGAGACAAATATAGTTTTCATATTGAAAGAATTAAGAATGTGAGAGCTTTGTCTAGAGCTACTTCAATTTCAAGATCAGTCATGATGACAAAGTTTCAGATGCAGTATTCAAAATCTTTAGAAAGCAACTGGATAATTCCTGTTTTCACACTGCAAAACTAGAATTTGGTAGTACTTATACACATTTGACATGTATACCTTAAGTATGGGCAAACTCAAGGGACATACAAGAGACTGTGTCTTCTATGTCCTTGAACATACGAATATTGAGATATGAGATCAGTCTCTTGGAAATTCTCCTCAATATTTCCTCTAACAAGAAGCGTGCTCAGAAGGACACAGAAGAATTGATAGCTTCTTAGAAGATAATGAACTGATTGAGATGGATCATCGCAATGCCCTGATGCTAGCTAGGATCACGTTAGGTCTCAGTACCAATTTGCTGGCACCAATTTGATATTCCGCTTAAGTCCTTTTCTTTCTTGATATCATGGAAAGACACTGGAATCAAATCACTGAGCTGGAAGTACAAGCATAACGCCTTCAGGTAGTAGGGGTCAGTGATTCCACCAGTGGTGTCAGGAATACAACTTCAGAAGGCACAGAAACAAATTAGTGCACCCACAGAAGTGAAAAATAAGTAATAAAAGACAAGCAGAACACAAGTGAAAGCTCACAAAATAAACTGAGTAAGTAACACTGCTGTTGCAGACAATGTGAATGACAAGAGACAATAAAACAAAAATGAAGAGCAGAACATGTTGCATAGTTAGCATCAAAAGCAAAAGGATACCTTTAAAAGATTTTATTACAAGTGAATTGGAAACAATTATTATAGTATATAAGGTCAGTAAATCTAGTATTGATTGAAGAGGATTTCATTTGATCTACTGGTTCTGAATGCTAATGGAAGAAAACATCAATCATTCAAAGACCAGAAAAGTTAAAAAGTGAACCCTTTAGACAACTATGCAGAAGGTAGCAAAATATTTCTATATCACAAGAGATAAAAACATTTATTTTAAAAATATTTTTGCTTCAAAACCAACATTTGCGTTTTATTGAAAATAATATGAAAACAAAAAATTCAAAATTATTCATTGGAACAGGATTATATAGCCTAAAACTATAACACTGAATTTAGACTCCTGGCGACAGATTCTTCCATGCAGAAAGATTTTATTTCAGGAAAAGTAAAAGCTACTCATTTTAAACAAAATCCATCTACAAATATGATGAAATAAGTTGATATAAGCATAAAAAATATTTTGAAATTATAAAAAAATTAAGAATTCCTCCAATCCTACATCCTCCTCCGTACCTTAAGTCTATATGCTTTCTAAAAAGAGATTTTATGCTTTCATTATTGGTTTCTGCACAACATATTTTTAGACTGTTAAACACGAACTTATTTGCCTATTATGCTAATTAACTTTTCCTCTAAATCACTACACTTTGATTATATATACCTTTCAATATTTTTAAAGCATACTACAAGAGAGCTTCTCTTTCAGTGATATTCTGGAAAAGATGGAACCGCATGGAATACCCATTTATTTATTTCATTATGACCAGTTTAAGCTTTCTAAATGTTCTCCATTTTCTTACCTACTTAGGGATGGACAATTCTGCATCACTAGAGGAAAAGGCTAACTACTCACAGGAAGGTAATTAGATACACACTTTTTGTCATTAGAAAAACTAACATTTTTGTATTAATGAAAAGCAGATGAAGAAAATAAACATCAAACCCCTTTATTCAGATACTAACACAAAAACCAAACACTCTTTCTATTGCACAGACAAACATCAAAGAGAAAGGTATCAAAGCATCAATAAACAGTAATACTGAACAGAATATCTGTTACCTACACATCTCCCATACAGATATTTTATGTCTCTAAAGCAGCAGAAACACACGAAAAAAGATTCATGAGATAATTATTCAAGTTTTTGATTAAACTCATTGGAAATCTAAAAATATTTTGTTGCTTCATTAAATGAAATGTGCAAAATGTAGTAGATTTAATAGAATGATGTTTTTCATTTTCACAAGCCCTGTTGCTAACCATAGAAATATTAGCACTCAATTCTGGCCTCGCAAATACAACTATTTACATTTCAAAGTACACTGTGTAGTTAAGAGAGTCACCTTTCAGCCTTTGCAACCAGAATCTTTTGCAATTCTTTTAAAAACGAATACTACTAACTCATCCTCCCTCAATGACAATCAATACTGACATTTTGTTCTAAAGCCATGTTTGAAAGGAGGGTTTGTAGATCTATATTTTGCCTAATCTTAGTTACCTACTTTGGTCCACTGACAACCAATTTGGCTCCAGTGAACTTCACCACAGCGATGATGCACATGACTGACACCCAGTGGTCTTCTTGGCTGAAATTTCTTTTAAACAAACCTGTACATGGACATTTAAATATCCATCTTAAAAGCTGAGCTTCTGTATTTTTATTTTTGAAGTTCCTTTTGGACCTTCCATATGGATACATAGCTCATGGTTGTTTCTTGTTTCTCATGGAATTCTGCAATCCAGCAGCTGATGGAGAGAGACTGATCTACTTACTATGACTATTTTTATAAGTTATATTCAGATAATTAATAAAATTAGATTTAAATCTGCTTTTTAAAGCTCTAAGTGAAATCTTTAGAGTAAGTTTACTGAAAATAAATATTTTTTTCTTCAATTGAGAAAACCTCACTTTCACTTCAAAAGCAAGCAGAAAAGAATCTTATCTGACTTTTAGCAGGTTTTTATGTAAGAGAATGCATCTTCATGCCTCTCTTCTTCAATTAGAATAAACTTCTTAAAATTTTGAGAAACACAATTTTCACTGAACAAAACTAAACATACAATAAAAAAATAACAAAACCTATTTTTAATGAACACAAGGTAACTAGTTTTCATACAAACTTGTTGATGAAACTGTCATCTTTCTTCTAAGAACCTCAGAAGTATCCAGTGCACTTAAGTATTAATGAAGTTTGATATTAAACATAGAATATGACTATAATGTTACACCAAATATTCAGTAATCTGGTTAGAACAGGTCTATATTGTAGATAAAACAGATCAATAAGAGCATAGGAAAGATGAGTATTATATGTCCTAAGCAAGTAGCTATAACATGTACAGACACAGCTCTGTATCAGTGCAATATTGTGGTTATCTGTACAATTATGTTTGTGCCTCAGGCTCTCTCTGCCATATTAAAATCTTGCTGAGTGGAAGCCTGAGAAATCATTACTCTACCCTACAGAGAGTCCTTGGCACAAGTTCCTTGCTTATGAAACCTTTTATCCCCTGAGATTACCAGTTTTTTCTTTTACTTGTTCTCCTTATGATGAAACCTGATCTCCCTTATCATGGAGAACTTAACTGTTTAAAACCTACAGACAGGCTCAAATTATAGAAAACAAATGAGGCGATACACACAGATCAATCACAAAAAAGCAGTAAAAAGTATAAAGTGCCTCTAGACAGGACTATGTTTTATTTAATGAACATTTATCCAAGGAACAAGACATCAGATGGATTCTACTTTTTTGATGCCCAGCCAAGAAGTTATGAATGAAGTTGCTGTATGCTGGAGGTCCTGCCTGCCTTGAAGGCCGCTGTGGAGGATTTGATTTTTAGAAACAAACTAAGGATACAGAAAATAGCTTGACAGCAACCCTGATGGGAAAGATTTAGGGGTACTGGTTGATGAAAGATTCAACATAAGTCAGCAAAGTGTGCATTCAGCCAAGGCCAACTGCATCTTGGGCTGCATCATGAGAAGCATGACCAGCAGGTTGAAGGTTGAAGAACCTGGTCTAGAGGAAGGCGTCGGCTGCCTATAGCAGGGGGTTGGAACTCGATCTTAAAGGTCCCTTCCAAACCAATACATTCTGTAATTCTGTGAAGAGGGGCCCAACGCAAAGAAAGACCAATGCACTAAAATGTATCTGCGCACACACTGCCCACAATACAGCGCAATGGTAGACAAAATTTATGAGAATTTGCCCACTCATTATCATCAGATTTCAGGCAGAGCACAGTCAAGCTTCAAGAAATCTTCCAAACACTTTTGTCACTGGCCACAGCATGTAAGGCTGACATTTACTGGAGAAATAGTCATTGAATTCCAACATCAGAAAACAACTGCTAAAGCCTAGAAGATTACAACTTCTGCTGGCTCTTCTGTTTAGCATATATCACAGTTTAAATGAAGCCTCAGAGAACCCAAACTTCAAATCATAAATGGTGTCATAAAATCTAATGCAATAACAGTATAAAATGAAATTATAACAATTGTTTACGTTAATTGCCACATTGCATGCAAAATATTTACATGAAATTGTGAGAGAATCAATAGTGAGCGTTCTTTATTGAACACTCATTTTAAAATCAGCAAAACCTCAAGAAAAATAATAGTTCACACATTCACACATACTAGTAAAGATATATTCTTCACAACTTTTCAAATCAGACTAACACTTTAACATTAACTGCTATAAACAAGCAAGGACAATTATGGAAAATTTCTTAAATTGAGTATAGCAATTTTTTTGTCATTAAAGTTTTGCAAAACCTTACCAGCTCAACTGATTTGTGAAGGCTGGCATTGTCTGTATATAACAGAAACACAGATATAATATGTTCTAAACAAGTAGCTGTCATACACATACAAACAGCCCATATTTTCATTCATGTACATATTTTCGCAAACAGTTCAGAGGCTATTTATATCACGGAATATATTTATTATTTCCCTATGTACAGTATGTATTATAATTTTACTTTATATATACACTTTGTAAATTTATAATCAATAGTGTGTTCTAACAAATTGTCATTTGACTTAGGGATGTAGTTAAATGTAATAAGGAAATATGTCAAGGTCTCTTGTGAAATATTTCATTTTCAGCTCATATTTTCATGCAAAGATGGCCATCTTAGCATCAGCAATTAATATGTACTATTTTGCACGCCATCTTAATTTAGTGCTTCTACTATAAAGAATTATCTAGATGTCAAAGAGGAAAATACTCATAGCTCTACAGGCCTGACCTATGGAAACAAACAGAAACACTGTGACCCAAGTGAAAGTCAGGAACTACCAAAAATAAAGCATAGAACTGCAACACTAGACATCAATGGCAGCAGAGTCAGAAGGATCTGAAGTTTTCACCCATTTGTTCTTCGTAAGCTACATATCATGTGTGGTTCTACTTCAGCAGGGGGTAGACAATGCTGGTTTTGGAAGAACCATTTCTCTCACACAGCAAAGGAAAATATTTTACTGTGACAGGAATGGCAACAAGCCACTCCATCCTACAGTCCCACATAAGCATGAAATGCTGGGGCATGAAATTAAAACTTTGACTTCTGTCATGGCAGAAACCATATATTTTTTCATATTCAGAACTGTTACAATTTCCAACGCTATTATCTGAAATATAATGTACTCTCTGACGTACTTTAAATAACACCACAAACAGCCAAAGGAAAGCGTTATAAAACTAAGAGATGAGCAAAAATTGTTATGACTTATCTGCAGATAGCACTTTCAGACACATGGGATACTATGTATTTATCATATAGAACATCATATCCATGCAGATGCATAAAAAATGTGTTATATTTGATATTCATATCATATCAAAAATGATATGACAAAAATGCTAATGAAATTAACTTTTTTTTTTTCATTCTTTTCAGTACAACTGAAACAGGAGCTGCTTAATGACTTATTCCTCACATGCCATTCAAAGCCCACTAATTTATTCTAGTCCTGTCTGCATTACCTAATGAAGATGATACCCTTAGCTTCTCTATCTTCAAATTCTTTTCTGTCGCTATCTAGTATTTTAAATTAAATTGCATTGAAATTACACCCACTGTTTTTGCCCTGCAACCCGGAGTTCATTTCAGTTCACTTTATGTATCCCATCCTCAGGGAAAGGACAGCAGCTATTTGGAGTTCAGAGAGTATATTGTCTTTGAAGATCTATACGCTTGGGGGATCATTAGATATCTCAAAATAAATACATTATTTAGTATGGCGTCGCAGAAATTCCCACATAATTTTTATCCCCAGTTATTTTCCAATAACACCTGACTAAAATAGCTACCATAGGGGAAAAGGGAGTACTGAGAGTAGGAATGTCTAAGAGCCATATACCTGTAAAACACCACTGCAAGCAAAAAATATCATTACCTCCTAGAAGTCCTTCTTCTTTTGGAAGACCAAATATCATCAAAAACCACTTGCAAAACAGAAAGGTAGCACTTTCTTGAATAGCATGTAGAGTGGCACATTAGGTTTGTTGTCCTCCCCCCCAGCAGACAGACAATTTCATTGCCAAGGGTAAACCTACAAAAACAGCCTGAGATTCTCAGTTTAAATAAGATTACATGAAGTTGTCCTGCATGTCTGCAAGATTTTAGGAAACCTATCATAGCTCCTGATTTGCACAGTGGTTAACTGTCCTCTCATTATTCAAAGAAATATGCAAATAGTGTAACCCATTCCTGTACGATTTCATAATCCTTTTAAAAATGGGAACTGCACTCAGTATAGGATGTGATGCAAAGAAAAATAAAGCTGTGAAGATTAAGTTCACCTCTTATTTTAGAATGTTTCATGAAATCATAAGGTTTTCTTACCCTTATTAAAGATTGTAAAGGAATATAACGGCAGAAGACTTCCATGCAATGAAAGAAAATATGGATTTACCTATAGATTTTTTTCCAGTTATTACTGCAACATTTTTGCTACATTACCAAGATTTCAATGTTAAGACCTCTCTCTGCAACAAGTATTATTTTCCTGTTTTTCAAACTGAATCAAACCTCAACTTAATCAAATTGTTGAGAGGACAGATTGCAGAATGTAAATGCCCATCCACTGCCTCAGTGAGAGAACTAGACTGAAAGAGACTGCATATTGACATGAGTGACAGTGCTGAAGCTGGATCTAAGCATTTAATCCACATTGAGTTTAAGGTGAGACACAACATACTATTTTTCACCTGTGAGGGGGCTCAACGTGACATACTTTGTATTGCATTATTTGTTTCTCTTCAGAGAAGTCTCATGTATTAGTAAACTGAGAATTTTGTATCTGTGCTCTGCATGACTGAGAGCTGAACATTTATGTTAGAGAAAACTGAAATAGTTAATTTCACTAAAGCAAAATACTTTTTTTTTTTTTTAGTTCATATCACATGGGGATTGGTCACATAATCATATCAGTTCCTAATTTAGATTGGTTAGCCTCTATAGATGCTTATTATATAAACGGCAACAAACTATACAAAACAGCTATAATATAAAGCTTCTCGTTCTACAAACAATAAAAAGAAACACAATGAGGACAATTAAGTAAACCTAATCTTCTCTAGCCCTCAGCCAAAAGTGTAAGAAATATTAGGTCTGTCTCAAAGATGCCTTATATATATATATATATATATAAACGTTTCATCATTCTTGCATTATACAGCTCCCTTCTCTTGGTACATAACCAACTCTACTCATGAAGACATAAAATATATATATATATATATATATATATATATATATATATATATATTGTTAACTGAACAATATATCTGAGCTTTGCAACCATTAATCCCAAGCTCATGTAAAACTGTGTGATCATGTACTCTGTTCCTTTCTTCTAGTGCAACAGCACTGCACAAGAAAGGTGCTGAGGGCATGGTATTCCTGTAGGAGTTTTCTTTTGGATGAGATATAAATGGAAGGTCCTACCCAAATTGGTCATTAGCAATCCCAGGGAACTCTTCATAGGAGTAGGTGTGTTAACTTTAGTCTCCTGGCCGTATTCCAGCTCAGGTAATTACATTCAGCCTACCTAATTTCCCACTGCAATTACAAATGCAGAGAGATCCTTAATTTCCAGTCCCAAGCTGCTGTGCAGTGTAGAATAGTTGCTATGTTTCACCCAGGATAGCTGCACTTCAGCACACTATGTATGAATTGTGAAAAATCTGTAAATCACCTCGGAATGATTCGAGGTGGAGGTGTTACTTCAATTAGAATAGTCTTAATTTCCTGGCACTGAACTCAGTATTGCTTTTAAGAAGCCTTTAGAAGAAAACCTTCCGGGTGCACTGGACAAATCAGGCTAGGCAACATTTCATCAGTCATAAGTGCAAGTATTAGAACTTAGAACTGCATATATGCAAATTGAGATACATATTTTTTTTTAATTTCTAGCAATCTTCAATATAGTTTGCACCATCAGTAATATAGGAAATGTAAGAGCACAGTCCCACTGCGAGATTAATGACACATCCCAGCTATAAAACTTCATTCTTACTGTTAACATCCCACCAAAGGCCTTAGACATGCATAAACATAGCACTCTGTCAGAGCTGTCCATAAAGCATCAATAAGAGGTTTAGCAGATACAGTTAAATAAAGACTGTTTCTAAAATGAGGTACTAGAATTCCCATCAAAACCTTAAGCCCTCTTTACATAGTAAATGTATAAATTCACAGTTTCCTCAAAGTCTCTCTTTAGGCTTCATGTCCAAAGACTAACTAGATTACCACTGAACTGAAAACTTTCTTGCTTTAAAATTCAGGATCATCTCACTCCATAATTTAGAAAATGAAGGAAAAGAAAAAGAATATCTGAGACGAGTGAAAAAGGAAAGTAGGTGAGGAGTACAGGCCTGAAATAAACTGGACCAAAACAGTGAGGTCCTGTTTTATTCCATAAGAACTACAAACAAGACTGCTAGGTAACCATGGCTTGGAAGCGCTCTGTTGGCACTATTACACTACTTTACTTGTACTAGTTCAGTGCAGTACCTTGTGACTGAAGTAAAATTATATTCTGTGTCAACTTCTATGCAATTTCAGTGCTGCCTTCAGTGCCACTGTGTGACAATGGGAACATACTATCCGAGAGTGAAGGGTTCCATAAAGGGTAGGTGGAAGAAAATGGAAATCCAACACCGTTTAGGGAAATCAGTGAATAAATTACAAAAACTGTCCATTTGCCTGCCCTTTTTAATCTTACTGTCGTATTCAAACTATTGGGCATGTAACTGAATATCTCAACTGTACCTGAAGAAATAATGGAGCGTGTCTCTGCAGTAAAACAGAACGGCACTAAACTGATGAGTTTAACCCAGCAGAAAGAGCGGCTGTAAACATGACAAATGCCTGCTATTGATTTCAGGTTTAATTACTCTGTGCAGCACTGACAAAGCCCATCAGATGTTGTTGTGAAGTGTAAATGGAACAAACTACACTTCACTGCCCATAGGAAACTGATGGTGTCTGCAGTTTGCATTGTTTACTTTATCCTCCGTAAACTTCAGCCTTGATCAAATTAACAAGTGCTACTAACCTCCAACAAACTACATTGCACTATGATTTTACAGCAACAGCCTTGGAACAATAGTTCTGCAGCATTTCATTGATAACAAATGTCTGGTTAATGACAGCATAATGGCAGCTGCTGAACCTTACTGTCCAGCCCTGCATGTCCTGCAACCAAGGATACCAAGAATTTTTAAACACAGATCTTGCATTTCCTCCTATTTGGGGGAAAAGAACAGATTGACTTAATGTTATAGCAAGTTTTAGCTAAAATATATAATCCAAGCTATCCAACAAGCCTCTATTTTCACTAATAGAAAAGAACAATAAAACCAGACCATGTCTATAGTGGCATAGCTACTACGCAATAATAATATGAAATAATCTCCTTTTGCTCAGATACGCAGTTTTATTCAACCTCAAAGCTTTATGGTTCTCTGTTGTCTTCCTCTTTTTCTCCTTTCACTATAATTAAGTCTAGAACTCAGTAAAGATAACAAAACCTTAAAAAAAAAAAAAGGTATGATTTGTATCAAACCGCGGAGAAAACTGCCCTCTTTTTTAAAGTTTTTACTTTTATTTTGCTCATATACAAGATCATTTCCTGCCTTTCACCACGATGAGACTAATTATGCTAGCTTATTAATAAATGCTGTTGTTCATCTTCAGCAAGTTTACTCTCCCTGGGATAAGATTCTACCATCAGAATATCTATAAACAGCATTGTGGGGTACCTCGGCCTTCCTTAACGTGTAACAAAGATCCTTTGTATGTAACAAGAGAACTGTTCAGGAAAAATGCCAATGGAACTGCAGTGACAGAAATCATGTTTTCTCATACTTAACTTGTTTAGGTGCAGCAAAATCTGTGTCTTCTAAGTGCTGTTCAGCGATCCCACAGCTCTAAGATGTTCTTTTTTGTTCTCCAAAGTTATTCTCTGGTTTAAGGTAATTATCCCCTTAGAGTTTATAACAAGGTGAACACAGCACGTTTATACAAATGGGCCAAGTAACCTGGACAGTCTTATTTCCTTCCAATAATCTGCAGACTCAGGAGGACTCTAAGAGATCAGGGAAAAAAAAAAAAAGGTGGGATGTGGAAAAAAAAGGGTGTAGTTGCTGCTGACAACTACTGTTAAGCAGAATTGATTTTCCTCACGTGACCATTTTGAGGAAGGCAGAATGCAGTATAATCCCCACAGGATCTGATGCAGTAAATAAGGAGTGCAGAATTGCTGTCCCAAGACAAGCATCAGAAAAAGATGCCAACTCAACAGTAGTGCTATGCACAGGCAAGATGAAGAGGGAGTGATTTCCCTGTGAGCAATGATTCTATCTGCTCTTCTAGAATGAAGAGCCACCCTGGCCTTAAAAAGGATGCTAGAAGACCTGCATATCCAAATTTTATATGCCCAAATATAAAATTTTAAACACAGTTTTAGTGGTTATTATTATTAGGAACAGGAACCACATCCCACGAAGAAGGAAAGACAGCAACATAGATCATAACACAGCTATACAGGGAAAATATGGGAAGCCGATTGGAAATCCTATGTTTTAGTCAGAATGAGTGCACGGTAATAATTGACACACCACGCCTGCCAGTCTCATTAAATCCACACAGTCTTATTTTGTTATTTCAGGGAAGGATGTCTTCTGAGGTAGCACATTGCAAGAAGGCCTCCAGCTCCCTTGCAGGTGTGGCGAAAGAGGCACCGACTCCTTCGCCGGTGCAGAACAGAAGACCTTTATTTTAGGTGCTTACCACATTTTATACCCGCGCAACACAACAGTTTTCCTGTGCAACCAAGGCTGGTTACACGTGAGGGCTCGGTGCCTTGTGAACATATAGATCTGACTCAAGTTGTGTAGCTTTGCCACTCATTAGCAATACAACAACCCACAGTGGCACAGATAGTTTTTTCTATTCTCAGAAATTCAAATTCCCATATTTTTATATCAACATCCAACCAGGGAGGAAACCATATGAACATATGAATGGTTAATAGTAGTTAACGCTTTCATTTCAACTATTGGGATACTACAGAACCAAGCACCTATATATCAGAAACATTTGAGAATCCCCCTTGCAGAATTCAGAAAAACCTTCGGAGTTGGCATTCAGAGGTCCCCACCAATTCTAAGGATTCTGCATTACTAGATAGCTAGTTAACTGATTATAAGAATGATGCAAGATTTCTATAAGTTTGATATGACGGGTGACATAATTTTGGAAGAATAACGTTTGCACTGAACAAGCCCCAGAACAGTCTTCATTTCTTTCAGTAGAAGATGTGAAAGATGTGAAGCGTGAATAAATTACTTCTGAATTGTAGGAACTCAGAAAACCACCAAAATCTGTCAAAATTCTTCCTTTCACTTCAGTAAAGCTTATTAGAGTGGGAGAAGAACAATATTTTCATATGAAAGATTAACTCCATAATAAAAGACTTCTCAGGGAAATAATTTTCAATTAATTCATTCTTATAGCTAAAGGTGATAGGTATCTCACAAACCACTACAGGAAGTACAAAAAAAAAAAAGATGTACTCATAGGTAGGTCTAAAAAAGAATCCATAGTGATATTGAACAGAAAATTAAAATTCTACAGAAAAATAAAATCCAAATGTTGTAAAGGAAATGGAAAGGACTGGTGTTAAGGAGAGAAAAAGAGATTAAATTTATTTCCTGCTAGCAATTCTGTGTTACACATAGATGTCAAGATTCTGGATAGCTCTTGTTATTTAAGAAGGCTAGCAGTTCAACCCCTCCATCTCTTCCCATGACCAGTGTGATTTTAAAACTGCACCAGCCTCAGTTGTAAACCAGTTTTTTGGGCTGCAATCTTTTCCTAAGTATGAATTTCCTATTTCTAGCCTATAACATTCATTCGATTCATGGTTACTGGATCTAGTATATTACACATTGGTACAGGTGAGCAGCTCACCTCTTTTCCTACCCTGAGCTGCATTAAAAGAGAGGCAGCCAGCAGGGAGAGGGAGGTGGTTGTCCCCCTCTACTCAGCTCTTGTGAGGCCCAAGCTGGAATATTGTTTGGTACCCCCAATATAAGAAAGAAGCAGAGCTGTTAGATCAGGTCCAGAGGAAGGCAGGAAGGCCACAAGTACAATCAGAGAGGCTGAGAGAGTTGGAACTGTTTAGCTTGGAGAAGGCTCTGGGGAGACCTTGCTGATCTTCCAGTACTCGAAAGGAGCTTACGAGCAGGAAGGCTGATAGATAGTGAAAGCACAAGGGGGAACAGCTTTAAAATTGAAAGAGGAGAGGTTTACATTAGATGTTATGAAGAAATTCATCACTCAGAGGGCAGCGAGTCACTGAAACAGGCTGCCCAGAGTAATTGTGGATACCCCAATCCCTAGAGACATTCAAGGCCAAGCTTGATGAGATCAAAACCTAGACCAGGCTGCCCAGGATAAGGTATCTTTGGGATGTACATATTATTCCAAAGAATTTGTTTGACTTCATAAACTTTTTTGAGAGCCAGAGAAACTGTAACTAGCAGGACTTTTACCATCTAGAACTTGAAGTAAGTGCATGGCAGTCTTCACAGGAATAGGTAACTAGAATTATGATGCTCCTTCATTCTAACAAGTAAAGAGAAAAAAGGCATACAGAAGTCTGTGCAGCAAATAGACATCCATGAATATGACTTTGACAGAAAACAATGCTGGAACCTTCCAAATTCATGTAGACAGAGAGAACAATTAAGGCAAATCATCTGAAGATGGATCAAGTCCTCACTGCTCTTCCTTAAGTGCATAAAGATTAATTTCAAGCTTTCCTATTCCAAAGAAATAGGAAAAAAGATATGAGCTCCTTTGAAGAAATTTAAGTCTTATTTTTCATCACGTCTGATATGGCTCATACAGTAAGAAGAATCAAAAAACAAGGATGAAGTTTTCAGATATATTTGACTGTTTTGTGTTATAGGCAGTGTATTCTGTATTTATCCCCTTGTTGTGGCAAGATCACTGGGACAGTCTGTCTATGACTATGCTGGCCTTTCTGGCTGAGATCTGCAATAGTAACTAATAGAGTGATTTAAATATTAGAACATGCATCCAAATGTCACAAGAGTTCTCCTGAGCAGAGTTTAGTTACCAAAGATTGATGGAGAAATTGCCACCAAAAGCTCAAGAGTAAGGATAATCTTTGTAGAATTTGAAATACAAGTAACCTAGGGATACTTACTATTACTTATAATAAGCATACTTACATAAACATTATCCTAAGTAAAAGGATTTTTTTTTTAGTTCACATGAATGTGAATAATTAGAATGAGGGCAGTAAAATGAAATACTAGAACTGGTTTGCTTGATAAAAGTTACAAAACAGAGTGGAACATATTCTAGGTCATTTTGTTATTTTAAAGAGGCAGCACAGTTCAGCTCCAGATAGTATAGACAATCTCATGCCCAGTGTGAAAGAAGGTGTTTAAAATATCCTTGGAGCTAAATAAATACTAAACAGTATTCTGTTAGAAAGCCTTCTTGTTTTAATACACAATGTGTATTAAAGCATGTCTCTGAACTGACAGCTAAGTAAGTAATAAAATCATTAAAACTTAGTGTGAAACATCGCATGTTTGAATTATTTTCTTTTCAGTGAAGACTTGAGTAGGATTTTCTTTTTCTGTGAAGTTAAAGAATCAGGAATATTTAAAGAATTTACACAGTACAGGAAGGTTGACAAAACTAGGTTAACTCCCACAGACACGTCCCACAAAAGCACATGCTTAATTAGTGGACATGAATAATCCTATTGAATGTGCAGGACTTGGGCATAAGCTTGTAATTGTAAAATGCACTAAGAGCATGTTCTAAAGCAATATTAATCTTGAATAAGCATGTGTGCATGCATACATAAGTACATCATTTATTATTAAGAGATCTTTTGCCAAATTGAAGCTATGCAATGACAAATCTGCCTAAGTTCAAAACATCTCTTTATAGCACTGTTGTCTCATAACAGACTACATAGAATCTACATTAAAATGAAAAGGTAAACAATGCATCCTTTACATAGAATGAACACTTTCAGATCTTAATCTTTCATAATGTATGAAATGCCCTTGTGTGGTTGATACATAGGACTCCATTAGATGCTCTGTCACTGCCCAAATGAAATCCTTTTTTTTTTTTTTCCCCTTCCAAAATGAGTCAGTCAGAAACCTCTGATAGCACCATTTCAAATGCAAATAATTCTGTTCCAACTGCCTCTTTACATTAGCTAAATGAAGTCATCAGTAAACAAAATTGGAAGAAATCTTAACACAACTGGTGTAAACAACTTTAAAAGTTTTATATCCCAGAAGATTAAAACTGTTAGAAGACGGTTCAGATTCACTGGAGTTGTTCACCACTGACAGAGTTTACAGTAAAAGAAATAAATAAATTTATCTCATCTCACCCAAACTGATACCGGTCACAGCAAATTATAATCAAAGATAGATATCTTGGAGGGTGATAATACCATTAGATTTAAGGAATTAAAAATACATGAAACTTTTGAGTTAATGAACAGGGTCCTTAACTGCTCATTTAATTCAAACAGCTGTTTGTTAATGCCCTAAGCAGTGTCATAAACTGTGAAAATACTGTTGAGTGCAAGACACTAGTTAATGCTATAAAGCAACACATGCTCTAATATTAAAAGGATTTAATGGGATTAATAGAGAATAAAACATTAACTCCCTATTATGATGTTTTTAGGACCCAAGGGCAAATTCTGGCTAAAAAGGACTCTAGTTCTAAAAGCACAAAAAGTAAACTATAGCACTGTACAGCAAATCATGGCAATTTTATGCTCCTGAAAAAAAGTGGAACCCTGATAAGATCACATCTGTTCCAATCACAGACTGGATAAAATCACTGTTTACTAAAGTCCTAAATAACTAAATATGTGGAACCCCAACAAGATCCCATCTGTTAAGACGACAATTTGGATAAGGTCCCATTACAAAAAATACTATATGATAACATATTCACTAATAATAATGAAAAATTTTATTTCCTTCAGATGTACTCGTTTTTTCAAAAGCACACACTTGTAAAAATCCTACAGCATAATTATCTGGCTTGATGAACATTAATAACGTTTTAGGATTTGAATTGACAATTCAAAAAACAATCATAACCTACCGTTAGCATTTTATTCTCAGTCACATGTTCTTAATTCTAGCCATTTCTAATATGCCTATACAATATTTTTTTTTATTACCAATGCAATAATAGGTTTGACAGACAGTGCATTTAATTCATGTGTAAATTATAAAAGCTTATTATCTACAAAAGTAACTACTAGTTTTTATTTCTCTTTTAAAAGAATATTATTCTAGGAAAAAAAAGTAGGCCTTACAGTTAAATTTACAGTAGTAGCAGATTTTTAGATTAAAATTTCATGCAGACTAAATATATAAAGGCTACTTCAACTGCACAATCTTTAATTAAAGGAAGCTCTAGGTTCAAGACTGTTTATTCATATTTAGCTACAGATAACTGTATGCAATATTATCTCTAATAAAGGCAATTTTTCAAACGTTGTGGAATATAGCATTATATAGTAGACACTCATCTAGCTGAAGACTGGATTAACTTATTTCTATCAAGATGAAAAGAGCATTTCTGCCAAAAAGCAATATTGATTTTGCTTGGTGACAGTCTACTATAAATTTTGTATTCTAGCATTCCTAAAGGGGGTGATTCTAAAAAGCAGAAGCAAGACCTGCCTCTCTCCTTGGTCCTGGCTGCTGCTCCATGGTTAGAGCCTTCTAAAGAGAAGGGGAATGCACCCTCTTATGAAAGACACAGAACATGTTCAGCTGGATCAAACACCTAGACTACAGGCTATGACAGAGTGAAAAAAAAAAATCACACAACAGTAATAAGCCTGTATAATGATTAAAAACCACAAAAATCCTGAGAACAGCCCAAAGCTAAGCACCGGATCTCAATGGTGATGGAAAAAAGTTTCAGGTTCCTGAAACCTCAGTAAAATTAATAGTATGTTGTTCTGCTTAGAGTATTTCGATGGTTTTGTAGAAGGAAGCAGAGGTTGGTGCAAAGGCATGGAAATAGGATGGTAAGTCGAGAGGATTTTGCACATTCTCAGAGCTTCTGAGAAAGCTCTGCTGCTAAGAAGCTGACCTGACACAACTCAGTGCTCAGAAGACAGGACAAAACAACAAATGTCTAACCATGATTATTATTTCCACTAACTCATCATTCCTAGCAGCAAGAGATGTTAGTTAGTAAGAGCATTTGATCTACACATTAAATATCCCCCCCACGTTCACTCCACCCACAATCACTGGACTACAGACATCAGAGAGCATGGCACAACTATGCAATTCCTTTCGGCATCAGTTTATGGGGCTGCTGTCCATAAACTTGCTTAATTCACTTTCAGAACCATCAGTTTTCATCTCCAAATCTCAAGCAAAAATACAGGTTGAGCAGAGAATGGCTTGAGAGCAACCCTAAGGAGAAGGATTTGGGGGCATTGGTTGATGGAAGATTCAACATGATCCAGCAACATGATCTGGGCCTGCAGCCCAGAAGGTCAATGGTACCTTGGGCTGCATCAAGAGAAGCATGACCAGCCAGTTGAAGGAGGTAATTCCTTCCCTCTACTCTGCTTTTGAGAATGCACCTGGATTGCTGCACCCAGTTCTGGTGCCCCAAACACAAAAAGGACATGGAGTTACTAGATCAGGTCCAGAGGAAGGCCATAAAGATAGTCAGATCTGAAGTACATCCCTTATGAGGACAGGCTGAGAGAGCTGGAGCTCTTCAGCCTGGAGAAGAGAAGGCTCTGAGAAGACCTTGAGTGACCTTTCAGTACCTGAAGGGGACCTACACAAAAGCTGGGGAGGAAATTTTTATAGGAGCAGGTAGCAAGATGGAGAGGGGAAATGGTTTTAAACTGGAAGAAGGAAGATTTAGACTAGATATTAGAAAGAAATTCCTTACTGTGAGGGTGGTGAGACACTGGAACAAGTTGCCCAGTGAGGTTGTGGATGCCCCCTCCCTGGAAGCATTCAAGGCCAGGCTGGATGGGGCTTTGAGCAACCTGGTCTAGACAGAGGCGTCCCTGCCTATAGCAGGGGGTTGGAACTTGATCTTAAAGGTCTCTTCCAAACCAAATCATTCTATGATTTTATGAGAAACTGAAGACATTTACTACTGACTAAAAATATATATTAAAATCTAATTTTAAATCTACCTCTTACTAGTTCCAGTAATTTGTACCCAACTGTCATGCTGCAATATTTTTAACAACAGCTGTGTTCTCCATATTCAATGCCTTTATAGCTTTGCCAATGAAGCACCTGCCAGCTTCTAGACACTTATTCCAACGTGACTGCATGAAGCAATGAAGTTTAGACCACTGTCAAAGAACCCTTACTGTGAAAACTTGAGATGATCCTATAGTTTCACTTTTTAGAGTCTAGAAATCTGAAAGCAGTCTTCTGAGAAACTAGCGCTTGGGTACCTGAAGGATTTGGGAATACAAGGAAAATATCATCTTGTAGTAAAAATTTAAATCACAAAATTTGTTTGCATCTCTTGGGACTAGAATAGCAATATTTTAACTGTCCATGGAAGTTAAAGCTCAGCATGAAGGACAAACAACTTATTACTGGTGGAAAGCAGTAGATAAAGAAGCCAGTTTTAAGTCAGTCATATTTGAAAGCTTATTCTGGAAAACACCTGAGATACAGTATGGGAAAGAAAAGAAGAAAAATTCTTTCACTGCAAGTTGATCTAAGTGGAAAAGTGATTTAGGTTAAAACTCTAAAGAGTCTCCTGACATAAAGGCAGATAGCAAATAATTATATTAAATTTGAAGAAGGAAGGTTAGAACAAAAACGTCAGTCTGTCAGATACAAAATTAATATCTCATTCTTACAGGAAAGGGCTCTTAGAGTAAAGGACATGGACTGTACACAAAGAGATTAATATTCTTAAAAACTGAGATAGAATCGATTGATTAAGAAGTAACCCAAAACTGCAGCTGTGCAGCTTGTATATCCTGGATTACTAGGCCAAAAGGCTCCATTCCAGGTAAGAACCTTAACATGAAGCTTACATAAATTGGTGCAAGGAGAAAACAAAAAGGTCCTATTGGCTAATGTTCTTTAATTCAAACTTAACATGATGAACTGAAAACCATTTAAACTGATAAGGAATGACTGTCAAGGAAGAGAGACTTCAGGAGACAATCACAGCTGTACACAACTTTAAGCACTATTCAGTGGAATTAATAGGATTAGAAAAGAAATAGAAACACACAAAACAAAAAGACTAATATGGGCATATTTTGACATTTACATGTAGACTATGGAGAAAGAGAGATAAGGCTGACTTTTTTTTTTTTTTTTTTTTTTACAAAAACAACTATGGCTGACACAAGCAATAATATAGAGAGTAGTTTAGCCTACAAGACATCTCACATCTGGAAAAAATAGCTGGACCCAACATGAATGACAAAGTTTTCCACTAGGAATAATCACATTCTTGAGTCAAAAGAAAAGGTTTATAAAAAAAATTCCCGTGTGGAGTTTAGAGTGCTTGGGATCAATAATTTAAAAGTTCTGGAAAATTCAGTCAATCTTAGTCTTTGTCAAATTAAAGAGGTAAAACAGGTGCTGGATACATACATAACCAGAAATTTCCAGTTGCCTCAGAGAAGTCAACCACCTATCTTATTGATGGCAATCTAGAAATCCCCTACACCACTAGGACAGGACCTCAACATGTCTAATTCTGGCATGTTTACTCACTTTAAGAAAAAGGTGTATACTGTTCTGCCTCAGTGGTCTGGTAAATTCAAGCTCTTGTTACAGTAATTAAAACAACTATGTGTGAGAACTTGAGGGCAGAAGGAACAATTGCAGTTCATGCAGATATTAAATTGAAAGGAAGCAGTTCTGACTTTGTATTCATATTTCAAAAAAATATATATTGAATTAGTATGGAAGTGAATAGTTGTGGAGACAGGCAATCCTGTGAGATGCAACTTGGGATGGAAGTTTTAAAGCAGTATGAGAGTAATCATTACACATCAAACCGTACATCCGCTTATTGAAAAATCAGGAGGGATTAAATAAAATATGGTAGAAGAATAAACTATGAAGAAATAATTTTAAACTATGATAAAGAATATTTACTGAAAGGTAGTTTCTAATGTCATTCATTCAAATGCTATAGCATTCAAGTTTCATATTTGGAAGGGAAAAGGGAGAAGAAAAAGAAAGCAATCTTTTTATATTACAAATCTATGCAATTCCTTCAGCATTTATGTAGGACAACAAGATCTGGTTATCTCAACATGCCATTATAAAAAGCAAACAAAAAGCAAAAACATATCCATATACAGGGATTCCTACTGGCATAGAGTCTTCACGATACTAACAAAGAGAATCATCATGAAATTCTAAATAGTTAATTTAATCAACAAAAATTCTTTTATTGTTTCTTGTGAAAATTGATATGTTCTTAATGTGTTTATATACTGTGACATTCTTTGAGCCCATCAATAGTTCATAGATTGTTGCTCCTTAAATACAACTAATTAAAACGACCTGCAAATATGTTAATATCTTCTGAAAGGATTTCCCTATTAATATTTTTTAATTTTAAAAAATTTAAATATTTTTATGAAATTATAATATACAATTATAAAATTATTTTTTTTAGATTTTAAAATATTTTTAATATTTTTTGCAGTTGTCACAGCTGCCAAAAATGTAAAAAAGTAAAAATGTAAAAAAGGAAATTCTGAAGTAGACAATGCAGAAATACTTCCTTATGACTCAAAGGGTGATGTGCTCAGATTTTTATGCACTGAACTCAAATTAAAAGGTGACAGTTCAACACTCTCAGTTCTCAAACGTATTTTAAAATCTTGTGTTGTCATATTTACAAATCCTTCTAGTAGCAACTTACCAGGGGTTTTGTAGCCTGCAGTACTTTCACAAAACAGAGTTCAAAAATTCCAGTGACAGCAAACAGTCCAAGATTAAAGGATCACTGAAGCAAGGCTTTAATCAACATCTGTAAGAAAAACTTCTTCCATTTCAGGGCCTAAATTTTCCTCTTGAAAGACTTATGGCTGAGCAGAAACAATTACTGAATGTCTTTCCAGCACTATTTTGCTGCTAAGCCATGTACAATAAATCAGCTCTGTCAAAGTTGAAAGTTTGGGGTTTGAACTTGATGGTAAAATTGAAACTGGAGATTCTGGATTAGCAGGCAAGAAAAAAGACTAAAATCTCAGAATCATGAAGTCAATCTGGAACAAATAGAGTTCTATTAGCTAAATGTTTTGATGATCTCCTCTAGAGGATGCAATAACAAGAAAGAAATGCATATGATCACATTACTTTAGAAGGACCAGTGAGTTGTTTAGGAACCAGATCCTTTGGGAAGTAAGAGAAAAACCTTTCCAACAAGAAAATTAAAAGATACTCCCTGTTTTCAGAAATGTAAATTAAAAATGTCCTTTACATATGCTATTACCCAGTGAAGCAGCTCAACATTTTCCTCACATCGTCAAACAATGTACATATGATTCTATGTCCAGACTTACTAGAGGGAAGATGGAACATCAAGTACCCAAATCTACCTTACAAGCTTAATTTGTATTTGCTAACTATGTAAACTCTTACTAAGTAAGAGTAAATAAGAAACCTTAATCAAACAAAGAGGCTGTGCTTTTTCTTTTTGTTTGTTTTCCCCCCAGAATTTTACTCAGAACAAGTGCTTGTTTGATCTTATCCATAAACCTCAAAAATGTATTGAATACCTTGGTCTAATATTTTACTTGAATATTAGATGTAGGAGTTGAGAACTGAATGAAAGTTTCAGGTAGATACTGTTAATGTTTTTCATTTTCCTTTTTTTTTTTTTTTAATTTTTGTTTCCACCCCACTCTTCTTTTCCAAGATGAGGTTATGCCATACTTTTCTGGGGGGTTTAGTTATAACTGAGGTTATATAGTGGTCTAACAAATGCTGGATTTTGTAAGAAACTTGGCCTATGTGCAGGGCTGATTGTGTAGACCTTATCATGTAACATACAAAGCAGAATTCTTGAACATAGGTTGCATGAATTTCAGAGGAGAAGCTGACTACAGCGTCACCACAGACAGCACTGGATGACATGCTTGGCTATAAGTTTCGGCTCACATATGAATACAATGCTCCTTAGACAAAAAACACAGTAGGAATACAGCTTCCGCCAGTCTGAATGAGTCTATTAATGTCATTTACAACTATGAAAAACAAAAGATAATCAGACATACATTAGCAGCCTTGTAGCTCTTTCTTTCCAGTTATTTAGAAACAGACTAAAAAGACTCACTACAGATACTGGAAATACAGCAGATACTAAATCATTTTCAGACAGTGTTAGAAAAAGCGTCTTGGTTTTAAGGCTGGTCCTTATTGCATACCTTCTTTTGTATTTGCTTTGTTTTTATTAACCTATAAGGGCTGCTCCTAAAGTAATGCTATCTATCTTGTTATGCTGGCCCACGACATCAGAGGTGGATCTTGGCGGTATAGCAGCAGAGGCTGAACCTTCTCAATGATATTCTATTACATTTTGTTGTCATGCGACAGATGGCAGCAGAGGGACAATCTGACAAAATAGTGTCTGACGTGGAAGCATGTATGGAGCAGAGGTGCATCACTGAATTCCTCCATGCACAAAATATGGCCCCCATTGACCCTCATTAAGACTTGTTTAATATTTATGGAGACCAAACAGTGGATGTCAGCACAATGAGGTGATGGTGACAGTGGGTTACCTATGCCAGTACAGATTTTTATGACAATGTCACACAAGCAAGCACTTGTTCATTGCTGCCAAAAATGCATAGTTAGTGGTAGTGACTCTACCACTCTATTAAATAGTACTATTGTGCTCTTGTATCTGCTGTAGTTCCCATGGAATTAAATAGGAAGTGTTTTGGAGCAACCAACATACTACTCTTGTGTATAGTCAACATTCTAGACAACATGGGAAAACTAAGAAAAATTAGGAAGAGCTCTAAAAGAAACAAGATATTGATGAAGTGGTCAAGGACTGCACCATACAGATAACTGTGCAGATACAAATGTTGAAATATCTGTTCATCCAGTTTATTCAAGTAGTTCACACTTGAGTTCAGCTGCCATAGAAGTCTCTTTTGTTTTGGAATTCTTTAGGAATTTCCCACACTTTGGTGCAACTATGTTATATTGACTTTTTAAACAGCAGCCAAAAGGGCACTTAGCATTTATGAGAATACTCATAAAGGTTAGTTTCTTACACAAGTGTTTAGTCTCATTAGACCACTTTCATAACTCATGAAAAAAAATGTTTCATCAAAAGGTAGCTAAGAATAGTAG
The DNA here is from genome assembly GCF_987193195.1 of Phasianus colchicus. Lineage (NCBI taxonomy): Eukaryota > Metazoa > Chordata > Aves > Galliformes > Phasianidae > Phasianus > Phasianus colchicus. Next base: position 52,837,358 of record NC_143438.1, read on the forward strand.
CATAAATTATTCCTTGTAGTCACTTCTGAGAAGAGACCCTTGACAAAAAAATAGAATGTTTAGTCTACCTCTGCCTCCTGCTACACACTGAAAACAGCTTCTCACATAACCAACCCCCACCCAATTTTGGGAAAACATTATATTGCTCAAAATTTGTAAACAGTGCCCTTTCACACTCTGTGCTAGCCCATCAAACAGCAGCAATCTAATTGTAAGAGCACAGAATGACAAGTATTTTCTTACATTTTCTACATTTCTTTACAGCGGTTTTCTTCTTTAACTGTCACTAGTTTTTCCTTTTAATCCAGAGCTTCCAATTCCCGGTGTTAATAAGTACAAAAATAGAAGATAAAATCCTTCAGTGACAATGTACGATGTGACAAGATATTCCTAGACAAAATTACATTAAAGCTCAAGTTCACCATAGGCTAACAGACCTCAAATAATTCAGTATTTTTTATATTGATGGATTTAGTACAAAGCGAGAAGACAAAGCTTTCTTCAGGAAAAAACAACAATATACCTTCTTACACATCAAACAATCAAGAGAACCTATAACTAAGCATGGATTTTTCTAAGTGAGATGCTACCAAGATTGTAACAGTCTTCAGACAGCCATTAAATAGCCATTAAAAGACAAAAGCTAGATTCTTTAATTTCTACCATATAGATTAGGAAAAAAAAAATACAAGCTCCACAAGTTAGTAAAAATGAAAGTGTTTATCAGTCTTAGCTAGCACCTCAGTTTTAAGGTAACTAAAAAACTAGTGGTATAAATAATTTAAAATGTTACAGTCTCACATGCTGTGATAACTACAGATTCCTCTACTCCCACTGTTTTTGTTTTTTTTTCCATCCTACCTAAGTAACTTTTTGATATTTCAAAATAATAATTAAAACACAATAAAAATACAAGTCATAACTTGTTAGTTTATGTAATATTATATATAATACAATACATATAATAGCTTGTTATTTTATATCTGTGTAATGTCTAATTTTTAAGTTCAATTTTCAGTCCACAGTACTCAAGAACATAGATGCTTTGCGAGCATAGGTGAAGTGAAAGATGGATAATAATAGCCATTAATTTTGTCACTAAACAATGAGGCATAGCCTCCCAGTTTTTATCACTGCTGTCAAGATAGAATATTAGTATCAAACCTTGTCTTCACATGTATACTATGTTTCCACATTCATTTGTATTAGAAATAGCATCAAAATTGATTACAACAAAGGAAAGACTAACCACTGAGAATACTCTTGATAAGATAGTTAAGTTTCCTATCTAGATCTTGTGGTGAGCACAAGATAAAAATTTGTGTTTATTACTTCTTGTGGGATCCATAAGATTGCCACTAAAAACCTGAAGATTTCTGGTGGTGTGAATAATCATGTTTTGAATTTATGTTTTCAAAAGGCTAATAAATCCCCCCAAAATATTGAAAAGAATGATCAGACAAAATAACTAAAAGTCAAAGTGACTTTAAAACCATTGTAGCTAAATACTGTGTCAGAATTAAAATTCAGGAATGCCATACTTTCAGCACACAAGTAGCACCAATAAATTTCTGTTAGCAAAGCAGAATCAGAATCATTTGTGTCTTTATAATCTCTTCTCATCTTGGATAGTTCTAGGGAAGGCAAGCGGAATAAGATAAGATTCCTCTTCATAGTAATGAAGTAAATACTTGCAGATACACATATGTACCATAAAGTTTGGTTCAATCTAGGAAAAAGGAGTGGAAATATTGGATGAGTTTTTCCAATTTCACAACAAACAAATTTGATAGAAATATTCAGAAGCAACTAAACAAAGGGACTTACTGCTGTGACTAAATAACTCTTGGCATACAAATATTTATCTCAACAGTACATAACATACATACCAGCTCCTAATTTACTGAGCAAGATTACTAAGAATATATTATTTTTCAGATTCTCTTAACCTTCAGAACTTCAACTCATGTGAACCAGTATTCAGTTAATTCTGTTCTACCATATCCTCAAAAATTCATTAGCAGAACAAAAGCACGTTTGATGAAAAAGACACAGATGTAAAAGTAAACCGAAGATTAGATTGAAAGCAAAGCAATTGTAGCTCCTTTCCTGGCTGTAGGAAGAAAGAAGTAGTGGTTGTGGTTTTTGAGGTCCCCACTATTGAATGCATAGACATTTCATTTATGGTAATAAGTAATAAGTAACCTGGTAATGAGCGTTTAGTGTTTTGTATGAAGTTACATGTCCAATTTCATACTAAACAGAGTGGAGTGTCAGTTTTGGAGCAAAGTGTTTTTAGCTATTTAGAGATATTTTGTTAGACATCAAATAAATTGTCAAATGAAATTTTATTTGAAAGACAGCATTAACAGCTATTTTTAAGGATGGATATCCTAGTAGCTGCTTACTAAGAAGCAAATATAGCAGGCAAATCAAACCAGGCATACAAGTTCTAATGCTATAAAGAATTTGTTCCCCAGTGCACAAACTGAGAGATATGGACATTAAAGTTTTCTCCTGTAACACTATTTTGAGAATAATGAAAGTCAGTCTCAGTACAAATAGTAATCTTTACAGACTAAAATTAAGTTTGTATTAAGGTAGCATAGCATGGTTACATTAAAAAGTTTGTTTTACAAGGTATGTCTGAGAGAGATGTATTGTAAGTGTTGCAAGACTCTCTCCCCCTCCAAGTATCCTGAAAGTTAAGTAGTTCTCTTCTCTCCAATGAAAGACTTAACTAAAATAAGCAGTATGAACAAATCTCCAACTGTGAACTAATTAAAGACAATTCCCTTTCATGGTTTTCTCACTAAATGTCATTTGTGATTTTATTTTGCTTTCCCAAGTTTGTCTTACTTTATATATCTGTCTATAACAGTAATGCAAAGCAACAATTATTTTAAATACTGGACAACATAAACAAGATCCAAGAAAATAATATCAGCATTTAATAAAAATCTGAAGAATAGTACAATTTTTAACTGTGAAAGTCTGTGCACTCTCATACTATTAATACTCTTTGATTTCACCATACAATAAGAACAACCAGCAAGTATTACATGAAGATACACCAGAAAAAATTATTTTCATTATCATCTTTTTATTTATCTGTAATCATAAAAAGCATAATAAGTAAATGCCTTTATAATGCTCAATTCAGCCTCTGGAATATCTATATTATTCTAAATTAAGTAAAATTTTCACCAACTATCAACCCAGCTGTATCACAATGTAAGTAACAAAAATTAACAAATCCATTTAACACCCTCACGGTTTTATATTTCTATTCCCTGACCCCCATGCACATTGTCTTCTGGCAAAGGAAGAAGGAAGACTTGGCATTCATGAAAATATAAAAGACAAACAAACAGCCAATACCCACACCAAGATCCAGGGACGAGCAATTCAGTTGTAATTCAACGTTGACCTGCTTCCAGTGGGATGCTGAGCTAGACACCTCCAAAAGTTCTTTTGAATCTGAATAAGTCTACGATTTTTAAGCCCAGGGAGTCACATCCTCCTAATCAACTGCAAAAATGTTCTAGCCTCACTCTGGCAACATCATAACACCTTCCTAACCCTTTCTTCATAAGCTCCTTAATTGTGAGGATTCAGAGAAATGAAAGGAGTGAACTACCAACCTCCAGCTACAGTATCCTATCTCACCATCAGAAATGCATTCATGATAGTCCAACAGAGACTTCATATCACATAGCTGGTGAAGATTCATTCATTCATAATAGGCATTCCAAATTTTATTCATATGTATAAATACTTGTGGTCATAAGAGGTTGAGAACACCATAGCCTTACCTACTAATTGATACACCCCCTCTCTGATGTTGGGCACCACTGCAGTGTAATAAAGAAATGCTACAATTCAAATATTGAGCAGCAAACAAAGTTGTTATTTGGCTTTCAAAAATAAATAGTTCTCATTCTCTTTTAAGCCTTCCAGACAAATTCTGCTAAAGCAAAAAGAGCAGCTTTGGTATCCCCTTCTTCAAAAAGTTAGCACATGTAAAACAGCCTATTGCACCTACCCATAAACCAAATCTGCATTCTGATATAAAACCTTGAAAGCCAATTGGCACAGCAAACTGGAACTAGGTTCATTTCAAATAATAAAGAAAAAAGAATATTTTATATTGCCTGTGCAAGACATTTGATACAAAAACACCTATCTGACCGAAATCAATCATGAAAGAGGACATCAGATTTAACTCTGAATTACACTTTGTTCATTATGTCTGAAACAGCACCGAGTTGTCTTACATATGTGCGTCGCGCAAAAGCACTTAAAAGTCATCCCCACCACAGATGGAAATGTCTTCCACTGTTAGGAAGATTCACAGAACATGAGAAACCTCTAAAACTGAAGAAAATCTACCTCTATAAACAGCTGGCAATCTTATCAGTTCTTTCTGAGAAAGTAATTGTGGTTAGTGGTATCATCAAATATTTACTCAATACAATGATACCCATATTTTAAAAATGAACAGGTGTTATCATCCATGCTCATTTTCACACAGAATGTATTAAATTGAAGAACTGAAACAAAAGACCAAAACAGCTTTAGACTAATTTAATCTGTGTTCAAAACATAAGCTTACTTATCCCCAGTGCTTCAGCTCTTAGGAGTAGGTTTACAAGCTGACAACCCAACAGTATTTCTTTTCTATGACTGGCTGAGGACATCCAATTGTTACACAATAAATTTCAGTAATTAGCATACATACTAGAAGTAACTCATCTTTTCACAATAACAGTGTTCTTTTGGATAAACAATAGCTGCTGCAACACTAAATTATAGAGGGCATGCTACTAATTTATGGTGGGTTACAATTATACATGTTGTGGGCCACAAGCACTCTGTGGGCTGTGTAATGAAGGCCAATAGTTTAAAAACTGATTAGAATTACAAATAATCTTCCAGGTGTTTGCACTGTTGTTATGGAAGACAGCACTGTCTCAGCCTTAAATCTCTAAAACCAAATTGAAAAACAATATTGTCAAGAACTCTGCAGTAAAACTTCAGACGTAATTTTTCCCAAACAAATATTTTGGTTTTGTGGGCTCCACTGGTAGTAGATGAACAGTTGGATTAGATGACCTAGAGGTCTTTTCCAACCACAATGATTCTATGATTTTGTTGTTTTTTATATTGCTGACAAAGAATAAAGCTAGCATAGCAGTGACACTACCACTGATGTGGTGAAAAAAAAAAATTAAAGTCTAACGGCTCCACACACAATATAATCATCTTGTAAATATGATCACAAATTTGGTCCTTTTAGACAATATACAAAATGCATTTGTGGGCATGAGAACAAATAAGAATAATTATTAAAGAATGGTACATTAGACAGTTGGAATTATCTGTACTTACATTAAAAGAATAAATTTCAACTACATATCTCACACTATCATACAAACACTGGAAATACTCCTTTTGAATAAATTCAAAATATAAACAATTTGAGGAGCTTCTTCTATTTTCTTCCCATTTTTCTTTCCTCTTTGTAATACAGAATTTAGATCTAAGAAGCTATATTGTACTAACACAGGTAATAATTATTTGTGATGATAGCCAATCAATAGCATTACAACAAGCAAAACCTAACTAATAAACCTCAATTATTCATCTATTAAAAACGAAGATATTGTTTATATAACATAATAAGCTAGTTGGAGCTCAACAGGCAAAAATAGTGACATTGTGATACTGGATAACATTCATATTATCATTTAGGAATGGCTGTGCTGACAAATCACAGTCTCCTATTTTTCTATAGATTTATGCAGTACTAGGTTAGAAGAGGCTTTTAGAGTAAGTAGAATACAGAACATAATGAGATACAAACATACACTGGCATTTGGGATGAGGAAAATAATATCACTAAACTAAAGAGCTTTCTGCTATTACACATTACAGACTTCTGAACATCTGTGTGTCTTTGAAAGTCCTCTGTCTATATGCACATAGTTTTTATAAATGTAAAAATAATCTGTTGCACAATCCAATAATTTATGCATTTCAGACAAATTAATATAATTAAGCCAGGTGGCCTGATAAACATACATTTATTAATGATTTAATTGCATATAATTGTTGTGCTCAGGTAGCAAATATAACATTTTTCAGGCGTACTATATGGAATACATTAATATAGCTACAAAACAGAAAATTATAAAAGAATTGGATCTAAAATATCCATAATATAAATTAGTCAAAACATTTTGCTATTATTGACTATAGATACAACTTATTAATTTCAGTTTTAAGGGACAGTGAGCAGGTACTGGTTGGCCTACAGATACATCGAGAGCATATTCTAAAGCTCACAGAGAACATTACTGACAGAAAATATAAATATCTTAAATTTGAATTTGTCTTGATCTTTGTTACTATAATGAATATCAAGCAAGTTGTAGGTTGTAGATGAAAACGCCCTTATTGAATGGGCACCAATTTTAAATGTACCAAATCTATTTCATTTTCTATTCAGCAACTAAGTTGAAAAACTTGCATTTTAAGAAATAAACTATTTAATAATACTTAGAATTCATACATCAAATAATACTATTTTTATTCAAGATTTTAATATATAAAATTGCATGCAGTAGTGTAAATGAAGATTACTACTGTGTTAGAAACATCAATTGTTCAGCTGGATTAAATATTATTACAAAGCTACAGCCTAAATCACTGCCACATTAGAAATACATAAATCAAACTTTAAAACATACATATGTACATAGAACATTTGTGCTTAATTTAGAAATTCCTGAGAATTTCAAATATTGACTTAAAAATCCCAAATATAACATTCCTCCTTATTTGTGACACAACAATTTAAAAAAAAAAAAAAGGTATTGCTTTAAATTGTTTTATCCAGTACAGAAGAATATCACCATATGACAGCAACTCTAAATCTTACGGATCGAAACAATTGCATGTTTGGAATCTGAAGTCTGGAAAGCTCTTTGGAATGATATGAAGAGAACTGAATATCGGTATATGTTTCTGCATAAGGGTAACTTTACAGATGTCCTTCATTTTGGGAATACCCGCTGCTTTTAAATGTTTTTGTTGGCTAGATAAACACAGTATTCAAAACATTAAAGAAATAGTCAAAAGTAACCCTGCTGAATATACATGTAAGTACTTCTTTAAAATCCAAGTTTCTACTGAAGATGATGACGTTGCATAGATCTCAGAGAGGGGAGAGGGAGATAAGGCCTTCAAATTCTACGATACCTAAAAGTTCCAAAGAACTGAAGACAGAAACAAATCCGAAAGAGGTATCACAGTGTATAATCAAAGAATATTAAGATGTTATAATTATGAAATAAACAAGAGAGTTAGGCAAAGCAGATTATAATAACACGAGAATAGATAGGATGCTTACCCATATCCTGGGCTTGCTTATGAAACTCCAGCAGAGTGGATCTCCAGAAGAGATCCTTCCCCACTGGTAGTCAGCTCTTAAATGGGTCTAGGAGAGGTGGAGCCAGGCTCCACCCCTTCTGGCAGCACAGGCGAATTGCCTTCACCTGTGCTCCCGTGGCTGACTCATTGCTTGACTCAGGTGATCAATCAGAGGTTCAGGCCATGGCTCAGTAGTTCTCATACACACAGTTCTGATCACAGAACCTGATCTAGAGTTGTTAAGAACTCTGTAGATGGCTTTCTTCACCTGTGTAAAACTTAATGCAGGATTAGTTAAAAACTGTAGAACAAGTTAAAAAAAATAAATAAATCAATGTTAAAAGATACTCCCAAAAATAAGTTTTCTCTTTACTACATATTGGTTAAAGTCAGGGAGCTAATCTGGATGTATGCAATGAATCCATTGTAGACTTCCATTATTTTCCTGGTTGCATCTCAATAGTAATTTCATCAGTTTTTAGTAGAAAAAGAATAAAAGACTTCTAGTCAAACATTAATCTTGTGATCTAAAGTAAGAGAATCCATCTCTATCAAATCTGCTAAGTCATGCTGTATGAACAGCTCACTTGAGCTTCCACTGATACTTGCCTCAAAAACCTACATGCAACTGAGGAAGAACAGGCTGAGGCCTTAAAATAGGTACTTAACTTTTTACAATCAATATAATTCTTGGAGAGAGGTACTAATGCAGATCTTTTTTCAAATTCATTCTGAACCATGCAAAATCTGCTCAAACCTGGATTCTTAGTTTGCAGTCAGATTGGATGAGGACCCCTAACATAACTTACTCGTACCTCTGGGACAAAAAGTCCTGAAACACTCATTTGTAGATGACATTAGGCAAGAAATAATGGTTCAGGAAAAAACAAAACAACAAAAAAAAAAACAAAAAAAAAACAAAGAACTGTGCTTTTTCCTGGTTTTGTTTTTTGTTTTTTGTTTTTTTTTTTTTTTTTTTTTTTTTTTTAAGTCCTGGTATCATCCTACCAGCCTTCCTGTCCAAATCTTAAACTTCTGAAATAGCATACTCTAATTTTTGATTATGTACCACTGTCTTCTAAGAGGATACATGGATTGAAAAGCTGTTAACCAACACTGAAACTGCATGTCGGCAAGCGCAGGGATAAGTGGTTAGTAGCTTCTTTAACCTCTGACATGATCAAACAGCAATAACAGCTTTTCACTACTGCTGATGCAGTTCTAGCTTAAGAACCAAAGTCACATTAGAATCATAGAATCACAGAATATCCTAAATTGGAAGGGACTCATAAGGATTATGGAGCCCAACTCCTGGCTCCAGACAGAACTACCCAAAAATTAGACCATATCTTTGAGAACAGAATAATATTCAAATAGTGATTTTTAGTTCTATTAACTAAGCTCTGGTAAGCTATTAAGAACTAGACAAGACATGTATTTAGATAGCATCTGTTTCATTTCTCAAAAGTGCTATTTCATCTAATTTAGCCATTTGTTCTTCTTAAGAACACCTTTTGCTGTGAAATTTCAGCTACTGAGATCAGCATAACTTATTTTTGATAATAGAAAAAAAAAAAAGGGGGGGGGGGGTGACTGAAAATGTTTAAAGACCATGGAAGAATAGAATATCAGTAGGTGACTAGACAATTTTGGATTCCATGTCACATATTCTATTGTTCTCAGCTGAAACAATCAACCCTCACATTCTGATCTCACATTCCAAATGAATAGGAAGAACATAAAATAATTATGTCATAATTTATTAAAATATCTGCCTCTTTCAGCAAGCAGAGAGAGACAATTCTGCTGGAATGGCTTAAATCTCAGCTCCCAACAGTCTAAATATCTCATGTCCATGTTCTTTAGACACAGAACTTTTATTATAAGGCCAGCACAATCCCACTTTGGAGATGACATGGACAGGTTTTTGAGTTGGCTCCTTCTCTCTTCTACAGAAAAAAAAAAAGCGGTGTGATGGGATGCTTAGTTCTACATCAACTCCACTACTAATCTACTAAAGAAAGTGGTAAGGAGTGTAAGTGCAAGGAGATGCTTCCAAGAGAAAACAAAAACATGTTCTATGTCTTCCCTGCTGTATCTTTCAAGTCCAAAATGTCTCCACATTGGAACTGTCCTTCCTTGCATTCCTGCTTCTGAACTTCTACAATGAGACAGACATCATTTAATAACAACTATTGCAGACCACAAAAATTTTGTACAATTATTCATAAACCATTTCCAACTCAATAAATGTGATTTCAGAATTTGTAAATATATATATATATATATATTTTTTTTTACAATATATATATTTTTACAATATATATACACAAAATATATATATATTGCTTTTATGTGCAACAGATTCGGTCTTCAAACTATATGACTAATCAAAATTCATCTCTTTGATCTACAGCATGTGCTGACCTCAATAAAACACACTGTTATCACCTAACTACAATTCTCTGCTTTTATATTTGATAAAACTTCTGATTTGTAACACAATGAAGGGTATTTGCTCTTCATCTTTCATTATATATTCCCGAGCTTAATAAGAGGAAGTATACTCTATGTGTTTTGCAACATACTATAAATTTGAGTATATAACAATTTGAAATTTTAACAACATATACTCATGAGTGTTGAATTCTTTGACGTCTTAAATATTATTTTAAATGATTAAACTTTAAAAGAAAGACTTTAATCACAATTCTTTTTCAACTCACACATCCCCTCATGATCCCTTTGTAGAGATAATCCAATACAATTATTATAAGACTCTTCAACCAGAAAATGTCCTATACCCCAAAAATGATAAAAATTGATACTTAGTGTGTCATTTCTCTATCACATATTGCAGTGACACAGTTTTTTGGATTGTTCGCTGGACTGCTTACTGAATTTAGTTGGCCTCAGGCAATTGTCTATATTCCCCTATGATGTTAAAGTCATCAAAAAGGTCTTCTACACAATCACTGTTATTTATTTTTCACCAGTGGATTGCCTGCTGAGCCATTGTGGCTTCAAATTCCTCATTCTCTAATAAAGCAGTTTTAAAGACTTTTAAATAAAGTTGCTCTATCATATGATGGCAAATTCAGCTCTGAACCTTCTATTTTTCTTGACAGACCCGTGTGGTGTAAAAGCATGAGAAAGTATCCAAAAAAAGGAGTATTATTCTTTGCTACGCTAATTAAGCCACAGCTACAAAAATGAGATTATTTTAACAGAAATTTTCTGTATTTGACTATGACACAAGTGTCCAGCCTTCTGGCTTGCCTGGATCACATTTAACAAATATAAATTGTTTTGGGCCACCTATACGTAGGTCACTTCGAAAATACTACCTCCTATTTATTTCCAGGGAAACAACAACAGATAGAAAGAGCACAATAATACTGTTTGATAAAACAAATTCTCAGCTACAAAAAATTATTTTTCAGTATGGTCACCACCATTAGCTATGCATTATCATGAGCAACAAACAAGAACCTGCATGCCACACTTAACAATCTGCACCAGTGAAGACAACCCACTCTGACCACTTCTGAAACACACCACTCACAGCCTCACTATGCTCACATTTAGTGTGTAGTCTATGTAAACTTCCAGTATTCACTGATGAACGTTAATGGGTGCAACTTCTTCTGCATCAAGAAATTCAGTGATACACGTTTGCTTCATACACGCTTCCATGTCACACATCATTCAGTCAGGCTGCTCCTCTGCTGCCACTCATCACACAGCAATAAAACATAGCAGAATATCGCCAGGAAGGTTCAGCCACACCACTCGTATCCATCTCTCCTGTTACAAGCCAATAAAATAAAACAGGAGGCATTACTTTTAAAGCAGCCCTCAAAAATAGTTAATATATAACTGACAAAACATTTTAAATATTTTTCTTAAAACATTAAAAAAAGAGAGAGGAACAAAAACAAAACTAGTGGGATATTTGACCTTGTTTTTGTGAAACTAAAAACACAGTCTGGTTTGACTGCAGTAGCTACAATTCTTAGTGAGGTTTCCAGCTGTTAATCAGATTTTTGATGAAATTTTACTCCTCATATAGTTCATCCTTAACAATACTTGTTCAAAATGTGCATACTGCCAAAAAGCAATTACATGAATAAGGTGCGATAGGCAAGCAAATGATATTTTACTCTGTTACAATGGTGATTATGAAAGTCCAGTAAAGAAACATGATCAGGTTTTTGAGTTGATTATCTGACTGCAACACTATACTTTCCATTTCAAAATTTGCAAGCCATGTATTTATATTAACTGAAAATGGTCTAGCAAGCGTAAGTCGATCATTCTTTTTTTGTATTACCCTAATGTAATACCTGCCACAACACAAAGGAAAGCATAGCAAATAACAGCATTATTAGAAGAAAATAGTCCTAGGATACAGCAAGTGAAAATACGCTCAAATACAACAGCTGAGTGCATAGAAACAGAGGAAAGTAGAAACAGAGGAAAGAATCTGCTTACCCTTAGAAGACCTCAGGTACACAGGGATCCCTAGTAAGATACTCTTGCCTCCACTGCCAGCACTTAATTGAGGTCTGGGAAGGGATGGATCCTGGTTCCAACCCTTCTGGGCACTCAGGTTCATTGCACGCACCTGAGCTCCCCTGGGTTGGCCCTGCCTTCCCATCAGGTGCTCCATCACTGATTTAAGCTGTGACTTAGCATTTCTACTACACCTAAGCTGTGGGGTGTGGTTGACGTACCCAAGGGACAGGATGCTATCCATTGAGACCTAGGCAGGCCTGAGTGGTGGGTCCAGGAGAACGTCATGAGGTTCAATAAATCTGAGTGCAAGGTCTTGTACCTCAGTTGATGCAACACCTGCAACGCCCACTTAGTACCTCCAGTACAAGCTGGAGGATATAAAGATAGAGCGCAGTCCTGCCAAAAAGGACCTGGGGATTTTGGTGGATGGTAAGCTTGATGTGAGCCAGCAATGTGCCCTTGCAACCCAGAAAGCCAATCATATCCTGGGCTGCATTAAAAGAATTGGGCAAGGGAAAGTGATCTTGCCCCTTTGAGCTGCACTGGTGAGGCCTCACCTCAAGTACCACGTCCAGATGTGGAGTGCTCAGTACAGGAGAGACATGGACCTGTTGGAGCTCATCCAGAGGAGGGACACAAAAATGATGCAAGGGATGGAACACATTCCCTACAAAGACAGGCTGAGAGATCTGGGGCTGTTCTATCTGAAGAGAAGGCACTGGGGAGAACTGGGAGCAGACTTTCAGTATCTAAAGGGAGGCTATAAGAAGGAAGGGTACAGACTCTTTAGCAGAACCTACTGTGATAGTACAAGGCAAACAGTTTCAAAATGAAAGAGAGAGATTTAGATATGATATAAAGAAGAAGTCTTTCACAGTGAGGATGGTGAGACACTGAAACAGCACAGAGAGGTGGTGGATGCTGCATCCCTGGAAACATTCAAGGTCAGGCTGGACCAGTCTCTGAGCAACCTGATGTAACTGTAAGTGTTCCTGTTCATTGCAGTGGAGTTGGACTAGATGACCTTTAAAGGTCCTTCCATCCTTCCAACTCAAAGGATTCTGTGATTCTATTTTCAAATTCCTTTACCAAATGGAAAGCACAGCTACACACTTTTTGCTGTTCAGAGCCCTGTGTTTAGTCAAATGTATCAAAATCCAGTTATTTCCCATCACTTGAGTCAACACTGCCCTCCCCGTGCCCTGGTTTCAGTACAGTGTTAATACCACATTGATGATTTTGTTGTTGCTGAGCAAGGGGCACATGCCTGGGGCTGCTCCGCTATGGGGTCAGAATGCAAGTCATATAGTTAAAATTTTTTTTAGCAGTTTAAGTTACTCTCACACTCTCTTGACTCTCTTGACTGACAACTTGCCAGTCCTACAGTGTTGCATCCAGAAAACAATAAATTCTGCTGAAAATCAACTAAATTGTTTAGAAAAAAGATTTAAAATATGAATTTGTAAGCAACTACAGTAAAGCTCTAGAATTAGAATTCAATAAAAAACAGCAAGATGTGTTCATCTTCAAATAATATTTTTTCAATTGGTAAAAGACAGAAGGTTATGCCCTTCTTGTCAAAATTATATGTTTCTCAGAAAAGTTTTCTCTAAATACAAGTGATCCAACAACATTTAATAAAAGATTATCAACATAATTGATATTGCCAGTTATCATTCATCTTTACATTGAGAAAGGGCATAAAAAGTTGCATCAAATCTAACTTCTGACACAAAAATATTTCCAGTTCTCCTCTTAGGCCTCTGCAAATCAAGATTACAGACTTAGTATTAAGGTAGATGCTTTTGATGGCAATTAATAACCTTGTGATCACAGTAGCAGTGAGATGATTATTTAAACTTAGCAATATTCCACACAAAATGCTGGAAATCAAATGGTTGTACAGTTATCAAAACTTCTGGGGATCTGATCTTTTTTTCTCCTGTATATATGAAACTACTAAAATAAAATAATTAATGCTGATGAGACCTCTGCATTTTGCAGTGCCTTACTGCCACATAGACACTATCTACTTTATATGCCAATGAACTATGAATCTAGATAAAAAAACTTGTCTGTTCATGAACTGATGCACTTTGAAAAAATGTAAAAACCTCAAACCTCATTTTGGTACTAAGCTGTTTCTTATTACAAAGGTGATATGCAGCTTTGAACTTCAGTGAGGAAAAACATGCATATTGAGTATTGACCATTTCAGTTAAGTCTGTCACCAAAGTCTCAGTCACAGAACTGATTTAATGCTTTGAGCTTATATCAATGCACTACTACAAATTCCAATTCCAGAGCTAAAAGGACATTCAAATGTAACAGTTTCTTCTGTGGCTTTCTAGCTGAAATTAAAGTTCATGCAGGGACAGGTAAAACTGAGATACCACAGACATGTGCTTTGCACTCTTCCAGTAATGAAACTGTTTTGAATTGGGTTGATCACAGAATGTGGCGCAAGAGTAACCATCCCAGGCTATAAAAAATCTGAAAACCATCAGATGATGAGGATTACAATGTGCCATGCTCCCTGCCATCTCCCTGAGAAAAGTATCCTGTATTCCTGAGTCAATCTCCTCACAAGTAGGAATGACAATAACACAAAGGAGCAGTAATGAATTATCACTGCTACACAATGATTCACTACAGCAACACTGCCTCACAAAAGCTGATTCTGCCAAACCTAGGGTCTTCTTTGCCAGAAAATGGACAAAGATTAGAAGCATGTAGACTCAAATTTTCAGAATGATTTAATCTTCACAACGTGCAGATCAACAAGACTACAACAACAAGACTACTACAACTTCAGGTACACCAACTGACCTTTCAATTCATTCCAGACCAGGCATCTTATTTTTACAGCACTTAGTAGGCTCAGTCTCTTTTTATCTGAGAAACCACCACCTCATTATGGGAAAGACAGTCATGTTTGCCAGAATAAAATTTTAGAAAAAAGTTCTTTCACCTTAAATCTGAGCTATGCACTTATTTTCACCTAGAAAAACATCTTCCTTTTCTACAGGTAACTGCTTCATTTTATGTGGGCTCATGTTAGCAGGTTTCTACAACGTGTTACTGTTTAGAACAGACCCTTTTTTAAGTTGAAAGTTAAAAGGGATAAGAAAAGACCTTACTCCCTAAAGACATCCTGATACTTTCTCAATTTATGTAAGAGAATAATAACC